>NC_056745.1:1357406071-1357523571 GCF_019279795.1 Protopterus annectens
ATTGTCACTCCACTCTTTTGATGGAAAATGTTATTTTTAAAAGTAATATAGTTATGAGCTAACACTATATTAAGTAATTCCTCTATTAAAAGTAATTCTGATAGAGGTGCACCTTTATCCTTTAGATTCAAAATTACCCATTCAATACCCAAGTCTTGTGGAATAGAGGTATAAAGGTCTTTCACATCAGTTGTAAGTAAATTAACCTGTTCATTAAAGTTAATGTCATTAATTTTCTGTAGGAAAGACCAAGAATCTTTATATATACATGCTTCAAGGTTAACATATTTTTTAAGTATCCCATCTACTACTTTCACACAGGCATATGTTGCACTATTTCTACCATTTACTATAGGCCTGACAGGAGGATTATTCAGGTCCTTATGTATTTTGGCACACCGAAAATAATAGGGGCTGTAGGAGAGGGCATAATTAGATAATTATATAGATCTATATCTATCCTCTGTTCTATGAATAAATCATTTATATAAGATTTAATTTTATTGATAGCCTGGTTGTATTCATTCAAAGAAGCTTGTACGTAGGACTCAGATGATAATATTAATTCAATTTTATTTTCATAATCTATCTGGTCCATGAAAACCAGACCTCCTCCCTTGTCTGGCTTCATTATATGTACTCTAGTTTCTTTCAGATATTGGATTCATTTAGATTCCTCATCTGTAAGGTTGTTCCTACCTACATTATTTCTTCCTATGTGCTGCATGTATCTAAGATCAAGTTCGCATAATTTTTCAAATTTGTACAAAGAACGATGCAACGGAGAATTATAGGTACTTGGAATTTTGTATTGGTTTCCATTTGTCCTATCAACATCCCCTAAAAAGAATGCCAAATTTAATTTCCACACATACATTTTTAGATCTAAAATACAATTCGTGATATTCAAATTCCTCGTGGGTATAAAAGTGAGACCTTTTGCCAAAAGGTTAGCTAAGTCAATGGGAACAAAAACAGAGGAGTAATTATAAATGGAAAAGTCACCCTCAGAGTTCTTGATTATCAGAGGAGTTATCCCTGAAACTCCAACACCTATTTCCATTTGTTGTATTTCTTCTTCTGGTTCCACTTGCCTTGTGTTCTCCCCCTCTGAAAACCCGATTGTTTAAATCCCCCTTGGCCATTGTTAGAGGGAAAATTAACTTTGGATTGGATCTGCAGATGTTCACTTTTCCAAGGCCCCTCTTCATTATTAACTACAATATCACTGTTGTTGCTATAGTTATTGGTGAGGGGGGGTGGAGGTGGTGGAGATACTTCCTGCAGATTATTAGTCATCTGACCATCAAAATTAGTACAAGTTTGTGTATTAGGCAATTGGAAAGAAGTAATACCTTCTCCTTCCCTTCTATACTTATACATGTTCCATTGCTGTGCAGGTGGTGGACATGGATAAGCTATTCCTTGCTGGTACTGCTGGCGGTGTCTTTGTAATTTTTTACACTTAATAAATCTTGCTTCATTGATAAATGAATCAATAGTCTGAAAAATATGTGAATACTCAAAATATATCTAAAAAAGTCAGGATGTGTCCTAATTTGAGTATTCAACAAAGATATATTGTCTTTAAGTTCTTCATTCATTAAAGTGTAATTTACTTTCATATTTTCTATTAATTCCAGACCCTGTTTATTAAATAATTTAATCAAGTCTAAATGGAATTGAGAATTAGGAACTAATCCAGTAGGATATTGCCATCTCCTAAGGCCCTTCGGCACTAGCTGTAATCTCAAACATTCATTGAAATAATCAATCTCCAGAGACAGTTTTTTGTATTTGAGCATAATATGGTCAAAAGAATTCAGTGACATAGATATGTTGGACTCTTCCATAGCCGGACTCACCAAAACGCCTGTTGGATTCAGTTGGTTCCATCCTGTAGATGTATTTAGCCATTCATTCAAGTTTGGAAGTCCAGTAAGCCCTGGGTTAGAGCTCACATTGTTACTCGGCGATGAAATTTGACCAGTTATTCCATTAGACGTAGTATTAAAATTAATAATACCAGACGACTGATCTTGTCTATTAAATCCACTCACATTACTAGAAGACACTACTGCGGCAAAATATTGACCTTGGCCATATGGAATCGAGTATGAAGGAGTGGAAGGGGTACTGGAATCAGTAGTGGCAGGTAAAGCCCCGTTAACATTATTGGCGCCAAAATTAGAATTTGCCGGCATTTCACTACTACTAGCCAAGTTTAAACACTGCTGCTGCCACTGCTGCTGTTGCAAATGTGGACCAGAAAGCCGATCCACTTTCTCAGTAAGCTTCTCCACTTGCTGAGCCAAAGTTTGCACAATAAACAAAAGGTTATTGTTACTCGTTTCACCTGCTGTTCCGCCAGCCTGGGACCTCATAGGTGAAGGGGATAAATCAATGGAAATATCAGGGTTGCTTGCCATAGAACAAACTAAAAACGTATAAAGCACAAAGAAAAACTTTGAAAATCCACAAGTAGGCAGGCAAACCAAGAAATGATCCGTTTATTGTAAAACTTTAAGCGCTTTTCGTACGTAATGCATACGAACTTCTTCAGAAGGGGAACAAAAGTAAAAGTGCCATTTAAATACCAAGAACTAATGATCAGCTGATACATCAATTAAAATGTAAAAACACATTAAAGGCATATTACTAGAGCATAACCAAGTCTATTTAGTGATAAAACTTACTACATAAAATGTTATTGTAAATAATATATGCAGCAAAATATTTAACTAGCTAAACAATTTTAACACATTGAACTATCAAACTTTTAAAGAAAGTATATTAGTAAATCTATATATAAAATCAATCCAAATTGTGAACAAATAAACAGCAGCAAATAAACATTAAAAATGTTAGATTCTTTATAAAAAGGAATCATATTCAAAAAATCTAAGTGTATGTCCTTTACAAAAAAGTAATGATATAAACTAAAAAAAAATATATAAAAAGTAAATACATATAATATTAATGTGTAGGATTATATGTTTGATTGTGGGGAGAAGTTGTGTGTATGTGTATGTGTGTGCTGTATGTGTATTGTACGTTCGGGATTTTAAATTTTGTGGTTATGGGGTTTCAGGATTTAGTGTTTTCGGCTATGTAATTTCGAAATACTGAAATTCGGAATTTCAGTATTTTGGAATTACACAGTGAACCCATATATATATATATATATATATATATATATATATATATATATATATATATATATATATATATATATATATATATATATATACATATACATATGAGTAGTGCATTTATCTAGACTATGAAGCAATGACTGTGCTTAAACAATGTCTACCATAGTTGAGCCTGATGCAAGGAGAACCAAACCACAGTGAATGTACCAGATAGGGCAACATCGGTTTTATTTATTTTATTTATTTTTTTTTGGTGGGGACATCTCCATGGTTGGTATTACCAAACCTTTTATATTGTTGTGACCAAAGCATGTAACCAAATATAACTTAAAACACTAATGCTATGATTCACCAAAATGAACAGTCAGTTGGTCTACCTTGACTGGCATGATTAATAACTACAGAAATCTTATCTAAAGTGTTGATTGCCTTTGAATTTTCATCCCAGAGGGGTATTACCATCACAGAGTATTAAATCCTCTTGTAGATTAGTCCAAAGCTGAAATGAGCTAACCAGCTTCACCAATGAACTATCACTCCTTCAACAGGCTATAAAACATACCTCTCAACCTGTTATAGCACAAAAAATCTGGACAAAGCCTAAATTAATGGGGCAACACAGGCCAAAAAATAGGGACAGATTTTAAATATTCCTGTTATAGACTTAGAAAATTGATAGAATAATGACATTTGTTTTAGCATGCATTTTCTGGAGGAAATTGAAACTTAAATGTATGACATTATTTAGTTATTTCAGTCCTCAGTGATTTGCCACAAAAATGCAAATTTTATGAGGAACAGGCAAAAAATATGGTGCAAAAATCTGGACATTCTGTGAAAATTTGAACAATTGAGAGGTATGCTTTAAAATAAAAAAAAATAGTCTAAATGATATGAAAAGGTATAAAGCTGCAACAAATGAAATCAAGAAGAAAGAACTGGTATCAGGTGTGGGAACTGCCCTCCCGCACTCTTGTCTTTTTAATGGGAAAGATTTACTATAGTATTTTGTTGCTGAGGTGCTGACTGTTAAGCTGAAGTGAATAATTAGCTGCAGGGAAAAATATGGACTGAGCTTGCATGTTTTTAAAGAAGAACATTATTATTAAGCAGAAGATGCTGAAGCTGGTATATACAAAGGCTTCACTCCTATACTTGCAATTCTAAATCTACCATATGGCACTGAATCTCAGTAAACTGAGCAGCATGATCTATGGAATTAGACCTGCCAGATGAATTATAGCCTTCTGTAATTCAGACTTTGCCTCAATCAGACAAGCTCAAGGAGGAATAAAAAAAAAGATTTCAAAAGCACGTGAGAAAAGTTCAGATATGTGGAACCAGCACCTATTTCTCATTCTGATAGAACTGCTGGCTTCCAAAAAATGCAGTAGCGTTTATAACATACACTGTTGATGGACAAGTCAATACTGAACTGCTGTAAGAGAAAATACCTGGAATTTAACTTAAGATGAAAGAATCTGTGGCTCATAGTACTATTGGAGAAAGGAGACCTGGTCATGTTTGTTAGGCAGTTCCTAGTGCGAGTAGAAATTTCTGAAGCAGAGATAAAAAACTGTGCTTATTAAATATTTTTGCCTACATTCTTGGAAGCATCCAAGATATCAAGGTGTGGCAGTGCTTCAACGTCAGTGTTTCCATTGAAAAGAAATGCTTTTATCATCACTTTGAACAAGGAAAGAAACTGTTATGTAAGGTGGAAATTTAAACCAGTGATTCTGTTCTGCAGAATGAGAACTTGAAGTTGCAGATAATCTCGCTAGCATATTTCAAGGTATCTTTTCATGGCGGTGCCCATACTTTGCTAGACATATTGAAAGTATTGGAGATTGTGAGGAAGTGGTGAGGTCCAACAAGTGAGCAGTCAGAGCAAGAGACTATGAATTTGATTGGAGGAGTTTTCAAAACTGAACGTGAAGAAGAAAAAATATCTGGCCTATTTCTTCTCTTTAAGAAAAGGCAGCTGCACAAGAAGAGAGCCACAAGTGCCTCTAGGTATATTTAATTTATCTAATCAAATAACTGTTTGATGACACCTATGAAAACATTTTTTAAAAAAAAAAGTAGTTAGAATATTGGAAAATGAGGCATTTATAAGAAGAGTTACTGTTATAAAGGCTGAGTATAAAGAAAAGAATTGTCTTTGGATTCAATTTTAAGGTATTGCTTTATGATTTTCTTTTTCTTGATATCTTGTTAGTTAATGTTGATTGAACTCCACAAACGGGCAAATGGACAAACTAAGAATCAGAAGCACCAAAGGCTTAGCAGAATACTTTAAACAAGCAATTTATTGGGTTAGCGCTTTCGGAAACAAACTGTGTTTTTCCTTCTTCAGACAAAATACAACCATTTTAGAAGTGCTTATAAATAACACATAAAATACCAATTAACTAATAATTAAAACTAATTAACCAGTTTTAAAGTAACAGGTCCAATTTAGTAGGCTTCTGCAACACAATAAGGTAAAACTTAAACAAATGCACTTGGGTCACAGAATCCAAGCTCACACTTCATAAAACATGTAACAATGATAATAATTGTAAATAAAAAATACAATAAAGTTAATGTTAAAGAAATTCTATAAAGAATACTTATTAAAACATTAAAAACAGATATACTAATAATACGAATAAGGTAAATAAACTAAAGGCTCAGATATGAAGTTGGCAAAACTCTTATCTTTTTAAAGCCAACTTCTTTAAAAAACACTTAATAGAGACCATTTCATTTAACCCTGGGGGTAAATACGCTGCAGTAGAGATTTGCCATTTTAGTTCATCAATTTCCAAATTAATTTGCCACATCCCTCCTCTAATGTCTGTATTAATTTGTTTTAACACAGAGAACTTAAAAAAGTGATCTGGAAAATCCACAATTTAAGTTTTACCTTATTGCGTTGTAGAAGCCTACTAAATTGGACCTGTTACTTTAAAACTGGTTAATTAGTTTTAATTATTAGTTAATTGGTACTTCTAAATGGTTGTATTTTGTCTGAAGAAGGAAAAACACAGTTTGTTTCCGAAAGCGCTAACCCAATAAATTGCTTGTTTAAAGTTAATGTTGATTGTCCTGTGTAGTTAATTTAAATAAAATATATTTACAAGGTATGCATTTCTAAAAGTTTGTGTGTTATATTCAGCTTTATTACTGTCTGTTGGTTATGCCTGAGTACAATACTGGTCATGTTACTTGGATCTGTTTTGTAATATTTGTGGCAAAATATTGTAAATATATTGATATGTGTGTGTGTTTTGTATGATGTTTAGTTTGACTACCTTATATAGGAAGAACACTTTTAATATTTTTCTTTATGCTAACATTCGAGGACAGTAGTTAACAATACACTTTAGTCTATCTTGTTTAAATAAATTTTGGAGGCAATATCTTGTGAAGGAGCAATGAGTATTTTTATGGTAGAAAAAAATTACCATTGTTATGGGGCATATTTGTTCTTTACTTGGCATTAAAATACTCTGGGAAAGTTAGAATATTGTGGAACCACGCAACCAGGGTTACAGATACATAGTTTACTATGACTTACTCAAACAGCAGTCAGTCGAAACTCCGATGGACAAAATCACGGTTTCCAAGGAGCACATAATTGCACCAACAAAGGTTGAGCATTCATGATCGAGTTGTATGGCGCGCGTGACCTTTTGACATGCAACATACTGAGACTGTGAAGGGAGGCCAAGCTTCAGTTAGGAACAGGGAATTAGCCCATTTCCTCACTGTAGTGCGATCTTGGAGTTAGTATATATAATGTGCAGGGGGGTGTGGGGGGTGCAGCTCCCAACATGGGGGGTGCAGGGGGCATAGCCCCCCAGAAAAATATTAGAATTAATGGACCGTTGACTGTAGAGTTCAACAGTACGTTGATGTGCATAGCAGGAGGTGAGTGATGTCACCTCCTGCAATGTTGAATACATTGAACCACGGTTGTTGATGTATTCATTTTCGGTGTGGTTTTCTATTCAAAATTTTGTATTCAGCATTTCAGGTAGAAATTTTACATGGTTGACCAAAGCTGATTCAAAATTTCAATAGTAAACCCAAATAGATTTGCTCAAATAAAGGACTGTCAGAAATAGATTATTTCATAGTGTAGTATGTGTTAGAGTGTTGGATTTGGATGCTAATGGGCTGAGACCCACAACTAGGAGAGCTTAGTAGTTTAAAAACATTCTGAAAGTTATCCTTGCCAAACTATGGCTCTGTTCTTGCTCATTCCTTGGATAAACCATATCCCTAGATATGAACAAGTACCTGTTCATACCTTGCACCTTCTAACTCTCCCTTCCTTACTTAAATGAAATTTTCCTCCTGACTTTCTTTCTAAATATGTCAAAATACTGTTTTTTCTCTCACTTTATATCCAGGTCCTGTTTGTATATACTAACTTACCTCTAATTTCTTTATAAACTGGCTAAAATATCTCTAAATATTAAATTATTGTCCTATAACTTGTATCTATTCTTGATAGATGTTTTCACATTATGTTTAATTTTGTATAATCACTTAAACTGTAGATTTTTTGTATTATTTTTGAAGATTTTAAGGGGGGGTTTTAATAACGCCTACACAAATTAATTTTCTGTGTAGGCATAGTGGCACAGAGCTTACACGGAAGTAAGCAGCCATGCGAGCCCTTAAACAGAGCTGAGGGGCATGCATGAGCATGCCATCACAGAGGTGCCTGTGACATGCAAATCACCTCATAAAGCAGGTGAATTGCATGCATATGAGGGTGTAGAGCGATCCAGCAAGCAGACAGGCAGTCGTACAGTTCTTGTGTTGCTGTCAGAAGTGTATGTGGAAAAGTTCCGTGTACAAGAAATTAAAAAGTGAACAGAGGCTGTAAAAGCCCAATTAGAAGGTCAGAAATAGCATAGCAGATACAGACATGTGCAAAACCTTGCCCTGTGTGTCCAAAATGTAATGGGAAATAATTTAAAATAATAATTTTTTTTAATAGCCATATTATGTCTCTGTGTTATGCCAAAAAAAAAATCTTTAAACGTTTAAAAACAAAAAATAATAATATGTGACAATAATCCATTATAGGGCCTTGCATGGAGTATGTATAGTGGTAGATTACTGTGGTTCCTAAGGAGGCAGGCTCTGGAATAGTGTAGTATCCAGATTGTGTGTACAGATCTTTATGCAAATTAGCTGGGTTTGCTGAATAGAAAAATGGGTTACCATGCCCACAGATAAAATCAGTTGAGCCCCAGAACTGTGTTGGTGTCCACAGGAGAGCTAGCTCACATCAAAAGGGGGTGTGTCAGTATATATTTAAGCACATTGGAGCTGAGCAAGGCCCATTTGTGAGGTGTATCTCTCGGCTAAGCATGGGGGGTGTGTCCAGTGCTGCTAAGCTTTGTTTAGCTGTGGGACATGTGTTTTAGCTGGTTTGAGTGTGCTTGTGCTGACCATGCCCATCTATGGGGGTGTGTCTAAACTGCTGAACATTGTTTATACCAGCAGAGTGGGCTTGAGCACCACACCGCAGTGCTTAGCAGGGAAGGTAGTTAAAAAAAAAAAAGAAAGAAAGAAAATTGCCTGGGAAAGCCAATCATGTATAAATTACTGATGACCTCTGATCCACTTAACTGGGCCATTCAAACCCTTCAGTGATGTACCTGGCAGGTGGAATGCATCATAGTCAATCACACAGGCTGCATCTGCAGCAGAGCACTATAAAGTATGCGTACACCATATAATCTGAATTTTTCCCCATACTCTGTACCATTGGAGAAGAGACTTGTGAATTTTAACTGAGAGAATGCTAAGGGCTGCTGCTGCTCTGCTACATCTGTATGTACTAGATGATGAGGTCATTGCTGATGCAGATGCTGACAGTAGGCCTAGACTGAGAAGGAGAAGAGTGTTCAGGCCCAGGGTTACCTCCCAGGAGCTACATGAGCTGGAGATTTTAGAGCACTACAGGGTGGACAGTGGCATACTATAAGAACTCACTGAACTTTGCCAGCCTCAACTCAGACCCAGAGCCAACAGAGGGGAACCCATCCCAATGGAAACAAAGGAATGTGTAGCCCTTAGAATACTAGCTACAAATGCTTTTCAAAGACTATCTGCGGACATGATGGGGGTCTTACAGGCATCATCATCCAGAGTTCTCCACCAGTTTCTGGCTGCCATGCAAACACATGCCAGTGAGCACATTTATTTACCCTGCACCCCTGAGAAGAGGGCCAGCAGTATGCATTGCTTCAACCATGTAGCACACTACCCTGAGGTACTGGGTGCCATAGACTGCACTCATGTACACATCAAAGGACTGCCTGGTGAGGAGGGTAGAGTCTAAGTCAACCACAAGAGGTATCACTTCATAAACTGCTAGGTCATGTGCAATGCCCAGGTCATTATCATGAATGTGTGTGCTGGCAGCCTGGGCAGTTATCATGGCTCCCATGTCCGACATGCATCACAGCTGTACCCAATATTTGCTAAGGGGAACATCCCATATGGCCATCAACTGGGGGATGCTGGCTATGCACTTGAACCGTGGATGATGAAACCCATCAGAAATGCACATACACCCACAGAAGAACACCATAATGAGGCACTTGCACAAACTAGGAAAATCACAGAGCATGTGTTTGGGCTGCTGAAGTCATTGTGCCTTGATATATCTCGTGGAGTCTTGCAGTACTCCCCAGTCACATGTGCAGAGATGTTCACAGTATGTGCCATGCTACACAATATGATCCTGTGGGAACAGCTGCAGCAGGATCCTCACAGGGAAGGGACACACAACCCCACCTGACCAATGCCTAGGTTGTCACAGCCACACTCAGAGGGGAACTCGGAGGAGAAACCCCCTGAAGCTGTCCCTGTAGGCAGATGCAAGTGTGCCCAGTATGCCCTGACCTTGGCAAAGAGGCAATGCATAGCACATGCACTGACAACCTAGGGTCCTAGAGACTGACACCTTACTCCAACTCACATACATGGTAAAAAGGATGCCAGCCAGACCACACAACCTGTACCTTACCATGTATTGGCTGTGTACTGCATGCATCAGACAGAGTCAGCTCTGAAACACATAAATCTCAACTGCTGCATTCATAAGGTAAGGCACTGTCTTTTACATCAAATGTACAGGGTACTAGACTTTGGTATCATATATATATATATAGACCTGCTGCATGTATGCAAGGGACTGGAGTGGGCTACTGGGCTACTTGCAGAGAACTAATAGCTATGTGGGGCAACAGGTATTTAAGTGCACCATAATATGTTTAGGCCACATGAATAAAACCACTGCAGTATGCAAGGGAAATGACAAACAGTGGGGTCATAGGACAGATGCATGACTGTCAATGCCAATGTCCCCTACCCCCAACACATCAGTGTTCTCATACAACTGCAGCAACAGTATGTTTGCAAGGATATATCAGCAGACCACACAATCCCAGGGCTGTACCAAAGAACCTGGTCACATGTTCTACTGTCAACAATATGCAGGGGTCAAAGTGTATGTCTGTCTGCTGTTGATAGTGTGAGGAATTAAACCTCACTTTCTGGTGGCTTATGTGGCTCACTGTGTGTGTGTGTATGTGTGTGTGTGTGTGTGTGTGTGTGTGTGTGTGTGTGTGTGTGTGTGTGTGTGTGTGTGTGTAAATATATCCCCTTGGAGCAGTATATGCATGCCTGTATTGCCTATCTCTGTGCAATGGTTATACAAATTAAGGCCCTGTGACTACCTGCCAGCCTCCCCATTGGCCTGCTGATGTCATCCACCTTAACAGCACTAGCTGACAATCTAATAACAGATAAGCTCTGTGACAAGAAGTACTTAGTGCTATAGTGTATACTAATAGATAGGGGTTCTAATCTCAATAAAGACAACTGTGTGTGTGTGTGTGTGTGTGTGTGTGTGTGTGTGTGTGTGTGTGTGTGTGTGTGTTTGTGTGTGTGTGTGTAAATATATCCCCTTGGAGCAGTATACACATACCTGTATTATATCTCAATAAAGGCAGCTCTGTGTGTGTGAGTATACAAGTATATTCCCATGCAGCAGTACATATATGGCCATATGGATGTGCAATTGCCATGGATTTTATTGTCCTGTGACTAGCTGCAGGCCCCAAATAGCCCACATCTACCTAGGCATACATGCAATCCACCACCACCTACATTTGTATGTACAGAACACCCAGGTGACATGTATCAAGGGTAACAGACCTTGTCACAGGGTTTGCATGCATGGTTATGCTGACTGCCCCCATTGTCCCTGACACACTGTTCTACACATATGCACTTAGGTAACCACGCACGTATACAGCCATAACTTGATGATGTCACATGTCTGCTGTGCTGCCATGCCATCCTGTGCCATTGTATTGATGCCAAATCTTCATAGCTTAGCCACTCAGACTTCTGGGACAGAAACATATAAGGTTCTGTGAAACACCTGTCATTCTGCAATACTACCAGCAGTCTAACATCATGCAACAAAGGTACAAAAACATTGATGTGTACTCATAACACATGACAGCATACAGCACCTGTCATGACCTACAAGTAGCATGGTATAACACTACCACACTACAAAACTACATGTAAAGTAATATAGTCACCCTGTGCATCAGACACATATTTGCATGTCCCTACATCGATGGCATGGATGGCAGGGATGTGACACAGGTATCTTCACATGCATAGGGTGTGGTATGTGGGGTGTGAGAGGCCTAGGCTGTGCAAAGCAGTTGACAGCATGTGTGTGAGTCAGGAAGGAATGCTGATTAGCTGGACTATGTAGAGGTGCTGTGTCTGTTGGTGACCTGCATGTGACAGTGATGTTTGAGTGTGTGCGTGTACACAGACAAGCCCAGTGCTAGCCCTACATGTGTGTATGTTGGACAGCAGTGGACCATACATGGCAAAGTGGACAATTCACCATCTATAGCCAGGAACACTGGAACTGGCTCTGCCAGGAGTGACCTTTGCACCACCATGCCCAGAGTCTGATGCAGTGCTAGTAGCTGAAGGTGACTGTTGTCTGCTGGGCCCCTCTCCCCCACAGGACCACCCAGGACCACATGCCCATGGCCTGCCATGTCATGATGTGGACATCACACTCCCTTCTGTAGTGCTGGAGATTCTGCCAGTATGGGAGCATGAGTGTGCATGGTCACGTGGACACTCAGCAGATGGTGTTGCTGACCTATGTCCATGTGTCCGATGCCCTACTCCAACTAGATGTTCAATCACAGACAACATGCGGTTAATGACTGACACTTCCTCAGCCCACCATCTGTCCACTGCATCAGTGAAATGATTCATGGCATCACCAATGCGGTGGAGGCAGTCACTTTTGTCAGACTGTGCTGCATCCATAATTCTGAGCATCCAGATGGTGTTGCATTCAGAACGTACCTGTGCCTCCATGATGGAGTATAACATGCGGTGAATGACCCATGATGTCACACCTGTGACAAGTGGTGGATGGGCACATGTGCTCCTTCAAGCACCTCTGTCAATCTGCCTGTGTGGGACTTTGCCAGCTCTCTGGCTACAGCCAATGTCTACATTCACTGATACCATAGTTGCCACACTGTCCTGTTCAATGTTGCCACACTCTGTCTGATATCTGTGGCCTCAGGGGACTGGGTATGTGTGGACATACTGATTGTGTGCAGGGACAATTGGGGAGGAAGTGGGATGTCAATCCATGGGACAGATTCAGTCTCCAACAACCCCACCTGCCTTGCTATGGCCATCATCATCATCAGAGTCTGATGATAAACTGACATCAGGTTGTGAGGGGGACACACTTCAAACCCCATGTTTATCTGTGAGGAGTAAGACAAAATACGCACATTACTACCTGCATTATTATGTATGGTAATCCACACACACGCATAGAGGTGAGGAGCCACAACTGCATTACACATGCCACATCTTATTTCTGATCCCATGCACAACACACAAACATACTACAACATACACAGACAAGTCAGGCCCTTTGTAGCATTCACTGCAGCTATGTCCGGTTAATGTTGTCAGTACTATACACCTGTGAGATAAGCAATATGTCAGTGTATCTGACAGACCTACACCTAAAACATAGTGCACCCTTCTTGAGCATAATATGTCAGTTATAGTTTAACTGCCTCAGGCATGTGCCATCTCCATATTGTGTGTAAACAGGCATCTGTGAGTGATTTCCCCCTGTACAGCAGGCTGTATAGTCCTTCTCAAAAATAAGTATGAATGTGTTACTGCTCCTGCAAATACACAAATGTGATTACACATTCAATGCACTTCAGTTAACCCTTCCTAAATTGAACATACAACTATTGTACTCTTTCTAAGAATAACAGTTGTGCCTATGACAAAATGGCAGCACTTAACATTCTTAGGGTATATATGATCTGTAAAACAACATTGTCACACTTACTAGGTATAGGACCTTGGACTACGGCCACACCTGATGGACCTATAGAAATGTGAGGGAGAGGTATTGTCAGCAATACCAAATGTGGTAATGTTACAGGGTAATATGTACATATATCAACATATACAGTAACTAATGTGATACTGCCTACATTGCTGACATTCTGAGTATGTGTGCACAACTGTGCATTAAAAGCAAACCCCTGCAATGCAGATAGACCTGACACCCGTGTACTGGTGTGCAGAGGCTGCCACAATGACTGATACAGTATTACAGTGATGAACACAGGAAGCTTACCTGGACGTTCCTCTGATGTGGATGCTGTGGCACCCACCTCCAGGATGTATGGGGTGATGAATGGTTGGGAGCTGGTGCTTGATCCCAGGTTTGCCAGGAGCTTCTCTGTGGTTGAGAGTGGTTGTTCTGCTGCAGGCCCTCCACTGGTGACAGCACGGTCCCTGGCCACAGCGGCAACCCTTTGCCATGAAGCACTAACCATTCTGTTGCCCAGTGTTGGACCTGCTCTTAGGTCCTGTCCTGTAGCCCTATTTGATTGACTGCTGTGATGAGGCAGCCCACAGTGCTGTACGTTGTTCATGCAGTCTATCAACACACTATGGGTGTGGCTATCACCAACATAGTAGCAATACCGGTTATGTCCCTGTGTGCTGTGACAGAGTGTGCTGTATGTCTCTGCACCCATCAATGCTGTCGACTGTGGAGTGTCCCCTATGGGCAAAGTCCCTTTATTAAGTCATAAAGCCACTGTCAGACAATAGGTGTGTGTTATTACAAGTATATGGGGACAGTCCAGCAACACAATGACAGACAGCAATGCAAACCTGCTGTAGTATACCGTCCCTGTAGGCTTCATACCTCTGTAGTATACAGATATTTGTGGAGTGAGTATGTGTGCCTGATATATGTAGTCCTTTTGGCAGAAACATGTGAATGCATGAAAATGGCTGGCCAATAATTGATGGTTGTTAGAATATAGAGAATCTGGCTGTCACATGCCAGACCTCTCTGAAAACACTTATGCTACAATAATATCTGTTAGTCTATTCATAGTCTTACTTTATATGGCCAATATGTACATTGTCACTGAGGTTGGGCCTGTGTCCCCCCACTAATAATGGCTATGACCTGAATTCCTGCTGTAGGCGGTTGCCAGGCATGTTAGCCATAGCCTTCAAGTGATGAGATACAAATGTCAACAAAACAGTGACCTAGCCAGAGTACATCATGGACAGTCAGGGCCACTTTTACAATGTCTGAACTATTCCTGTGTGACATCCACAGAGTGAGAGGAGCTGAATAACAGTGCATCATGTAATATTACAGCTGTATCCACCCTTACTTACTGTCAATATGTCTGACTCGTAATCCACTAGCTTTTGTACAGGAGCTGACCATTGTAGGAAGGAGTAAGAGGGCCACAGCTGTGATTTGGTTCAAAGCAGGCACAGCTGGGAGGCATGCCTATAGCTGTTGGACAGCAGTGTATTACCAACATGTCATTCCCATAGCTGTACTACAGGCCTACTGTTGTAATCCCTACTCCCCATACCTCCATACTCCCTTCTGTGTCCTATAGAGACATGTATTACATACCTGGTAGAGTGATGTAAACCTTTTGTGAATAAATCCTCAAGAAAAAAGCTTGGTAAATCATAGTCTGTCTTGATAAAGCAACATACAGACCTGTTTCACATAGGCAGTTGTTTGCCTTTTGTGGGTAATGCTCATTGACAGGTAATTGCCTGTGAACCAATCTGTGGCTCAGACTTGCTAACTGCATCCAAAACAGCTAGGTTTCACTTTCATCAGCCTATGACATGGCACCACGATGCAATATTTAAGGTCTTTGTGCAGGACCTGGCCCCTTTCTTATTCTTTGAGATGGACATTAGTGAGGTGTATAGACTACAGCATTGCAGATGGTAGGTACAAATACTGTCCACTGTTGAGATTTATGAGGTATGTCCACAGTTTTGCATGCTATGTTTGGCCATTTTCCCATGACATTGTGATTATCTGGCAGTTCAGTGTTAAACATTCTGGGTTGAGGTCAGTAAGGGGGAAGAGACATGTGGGTGTAAGACATCATACTCATCAGAATATGCATGCTGATGCAGTAGCTGCTATTCTATCAGCTCACTATGTTAGTAGGGGCAAACTGTGAAACATGTCCCTGTTGCTGGACCTTTGCCCCCATTTATGTATGAGTTTTGTCTGAAATTCTTGTTCTAGGGGGTTATGAGGTATGGTAGGTCTGTAGGAGGTAGCTTAACATACAGCTGCATATTTTGCAGGCTGCAGCTGATGATGTAGCCTAGGACACATGGGAGGAGTGTGAGCACTTTGGAGGACAACAAGCTGTATGTGTAACTGAGGCAGCAATGTCAGCTCTGCCATTGCAGCAGAGCCAGGGTGAGGGTACCTTTTACAGTCCACTCGAGGCATGTGCTTAAGGTACATCTGTTATGTAACAGTGCCAATCACAGAGTAGTAGGTGACATATAGTTAGGCTATGTAAATATGTGCAGTGTATCCCTACTTAGAGGTCTTTAACTTGCAGACATGGGTAGCAGTTAATTCAGTAGCAGCAACATGTTTGGGTTAAAATTGTATGACTCAGTCATTATTTGCTGTATTCACAAGAATGTAATTGAAGTGCAACACACTGGATTTGAACCCTGTACTGTGGGTGGCAAAATGTTCTGCATACAAGGCATTTAAAAGACAGAGCTACTGAGTCAGTGTGGCACTAGGTGTATTTGCAAGATATATGTGCATGCATGCAGTCTGTGACACACATTGTCTGCATCCATCAGTATGTGCATGGTTTTCAAAGCAGTTGTGCAGCAGGGTCGCAGTTGTAGACATATGGACTCTGCCAATTCTGCTTTAGCAGATGTGCTTAAAGATGTTGCTGATGAAAGGGGATGGTTACCTGCTATCATACTTGTCAACCTGTTAGAGCAAGAACTCTGGACAAAGCCATACATAAAAGTGGGACATAGGCCCCAAACTAGGGACAATTTTACATAATGCTCTTACAAATGTAGAATGTTGATAGAATAACAGGATTTGCATTAGCATGTGTTTTCTGAGGGGTATGAAGTGTGACACTCAAATGTATGTCATGATTTTCTAACCTCAATCTTCAATGACTTGCCACTACTTTACCAGAAACATAAGTTTTTATGCAAAACGGCCCAAAACTACGGGGTAAAACTCTGGACATTCTACAACAGTATGTACAGTTGACAGTTATACCTGCTATCCCAAGCCTCACGTACATCCATGATTATGTATTTGGCTGTATACTGGTGTAGTGCCTGCATCACAGTCCCAAGTATGCTGCTATTTTTCCCATTATATGTACTTGCAGTCTGTCAGTGGCAATCAGTATATGTTGCTGGAAACACCTGTTTTAATTCAGAGCTGAGTGGCCTAGTGGGCTAATGCAGTGTGCTGTAGTTAACAGGGGCCCAGGTTTAAGGCGTGGCAGTGGTGATTATTTTGCAGATGTGTCTAACACCGTGAGAAACACATAAGATGATTAAGGTACTTTTAAAAACATTTAAGTGGGTTTGCGTGGGTTTCCACTGCATGCCACTTAGCTCCGTGCAAACCCACGGTAAAAATAAAAAAGAAAAGAAAAGGGGGTGATAGGAAAGTGGAGAAATGGGGGAAAGCAGGGGGAAAAACATACTGAAAGGCAGGTAAGGATGTGCAGGATTGGTGTAAGAAAGGACCATAGCTCTCTATTTCTTGTACAGCAACAGCTGTGCATTTTTACAGATTTTGTATATGAATTTGGACCCTCAAACTCCAGAGAGAGGGGTAAGGACAACAGAAATGTGTTGTCAAGCCAATTGGACCTAATTTGCTGTGTTCAGTGGACACATGCATGAAATAGAAAGCTATGTATGGGGCGATACTTTTTTGTGGGACAGGTGCCCATTGTTTTTCTTTTTCTTTTTTAAGGAGAGAGTGGAATGTCAGGGAAGGGATGTAGGTATGTGCAGGGAGGTACATTGGGTAGGAGACGTTGCATTTGCAGACAGACAAGACAGACAAGACAGCATACAGGGGTGGTATGTGACACACGAGGGAGGTAAACAACTTGGATAGGGAGGTTGTTATGGACTCAGAGGTGTATGTGCCTCCAGGTGGTAGCAGTGTGACTGAAATCACCACCCATGGGCAGTCAACACTGCTCCTTGACTGCCTCAAAGGTGGCTGTACTGGAGGCTGGGCACCGGGGCCCTTAGGCCTCACCAATTTGTCCAGTCTGCCCTCAGTCCAGCGCAGGTGATGTTCATTGCTCCTAGGAATGATCTTGCGGACCATGGCTGGTAGTTGATTCTTGGTGACAAACCACCTTTGCCTCTGCTCTCGGGGGGAATGGGGCCCTGTCCCCAGAGGCAGTTCCACCCAAATGTGGTGCAGGGCCAGAGGAGAGGGCACCACCGGCTTAGGTCCCAGATGAGCTGGTACCCAGTACGATGGCCAGTTGAGGTAGGGTAGGCAGATCAGCCTACCTTGATATGCTGTGGGTATGGAGGTAAACCAATAAACATAGGTGAGTTATGAACAAAACTACTGTTAGTAAAAACAGCATGCCAGAACATTGGAAATAACCCCATTACAGTTAAATCCATATTATGTGAAACACAACAATAAATAACAAAACAGTCAGTATATTAACAGCATGCCAGTAACAGTTACGGCACAAGGCAAATAGGTAATTCAACAAGGTATGTTAATATGTAACCATACATAACATTAATAAAACACATACCCAAAATAAAGTTTGTGGAGCAGCATCTGTTAATAGTAAACCATAACCAATATATAACAATAATAAATATATGAAGGTAAGGGGTGCAAAGAGAGAAATGCAGTCTATTAATACCATCATGGGTTATATAGTTGACAGTAACAGTAATGCTAGCTACTCTACAGGTATGTCCTTTGTTTATGTGTAAATGTGCCCTATAGCAGCTGTAGCACATGCATATCTCTCAAGCTATCCACATGGGACAGTAGAAAACAACTAAAAATAAAAAAGAAACCACGCCTTCAAAGGAGAATACTACCAAAAGCAACATAACACATATTTATACAATAAAAACACATCAATTAAACAATTAAATGTTCAATTAGCTAATCATTTCATTAGTTATAAAAAAACTTTCCAATTGCATTCTACATTAATACCACCAGGGGCTAGAGTACCATATTTCAATATAAAAATTGTTTCTTTATATAAAAGTTTCTTTTTTATATTTACATCATCTTGAACAATAGGAATATGTTCTAAAACAGTAGCTAATATACCATTTGGATTACTGTTATGATAACTTTTAAAATGCATTGCAAGCGGACTTTCAACTTTTTCATTTTTAATATCCCTCACATGTTCTTGCAACCTTGTTTTAAAAGCGCGCGTACTTTCCCCCACATAAAACATTCCACATGGACATCTTAATACATATACAATTCTTTCTGTATTACATGAGGATTTTCCTGTAGATCTAAAATTTCTTCCATTTATATTCTGAAATGTTTTACTTATATATTGGCATGAAATACACCTCCCACAAGGGAAGTTGCCCATTAAATTCATGTTTGTATTCAAACTAATCATTGAGGTAAGAAATCTAGCATGTACCAACATATCCTTTAGATTTTTACTTCTTTTAAATGACAAATTTACATTTTGTTTCAAAAATATCTATCAAATCTCTATATTTAAATAGAGAAGTCCAATAAAATTGGATTATCTGCCTCACCTCTTCTGACAATAAATCATAAGTCATTACCATGTAAATTTTTCTTAGGTGTTTTAATTTTTGACTTCCACCATAATAGTTATTATAATTTTTATGTTTTATCCACATGGGACACTATAGAACAAGCGGTAACACCTGCAGGTACACAACTACAAAAAACACGTGCACTTCTGGTGGACCTATATAACTACCAAGGAGTACTGTGGGCTAATGTACTGTTAATTTGATATTGACATATAATCATGTCAATGATTCATCTGTGACAGAGGGATTATGCAACAGTAATTACATTCTGTGACAGCGTGATACTTGAGAGACATGCATGTGTACAGTACAGAGAGTACACAACTATCATGCCTTGCTTGGCAGGCATGGGGATTGTACCTAATAGCAGTGACTACAGGGGCCATGTGCATCACATGTAGGAATTGATTGCATCAACCTTTATAAGATACTCCAGGAATAGAGCTGTACCTTGATTACACATTGTATTGCTTTATTTTATTATATTTTGCTATTATTGAACCTGTTTCCTTTATTGTTTGCATAAATAACACATTCATGATAATGATTTTAACAGTCTGTGACATTTGAGTAAACAATTATTTACACATATGATGAGCAATCTCACCCATTTACCTTTGTCCCTGTGGAGAGAATGATATCTGTAGTTACACATTTTTATTTCTTTTATTTTATTATATTTTGCTATTATTGAACCTGTTTCCTTTATTGTTTGCATAAATATCACATTTGTGATAATGATTTTAACAGCCTGTGACATCTGAACAAAAAATTATTTACACATAATATGGGCTACCTCACCCATTTACCAGTAGTCCCTGTGGAGAGAATATCTGTCATCATAACATATCTGATTCAGTAATAGTTATTAGTACATGGAACTGGATTCAAACCCTGGTCTGTTTGTAGCAAAATGTACTTTGTACACAGCATTTAAAAAACTGAGATACTGAGTCACTGCTGATATCTGACTGACTGATTTTATTCCTAGTGCTCACCTGGAAAAAATATGACCTGGTACTACTACTACACTGTTATAATACACTGCAGTGACAGTTGGACACACCTGCATGAAATGCAATCATGGCACAGATACTAGGTAACCTATAGATTACTAAATAAATGGCAGATGTACACAATATTTTGTTACTGGGTTGAAATATCAGCTCTCATTCCAGAAATATTGCACAACAGTTTATTACAGATACCTCCATGCATTTACTGGTATAGTTTTGAGTTTTTATTGAGCAACAGTTAATGTAATGCAGGTGTTGCAATACAGCTGTAATCCCACAGTTATTGCGATAGAAACTTTATTTCATTTACTTAATCAAGGTTAATGCTTTACTCTTTCCTGCTTATTGCAGTACATTTGGTAGTAGTCACTTTTTGCAGTGCAGGTCTACGACTGCATTCATTGCAATACACTCAAAACTGTATATCCCTAATGGCAGTTAATGCTTTACTCTGTCTTGCCTATATAACTATAGATTGGAAGATACATCTGTACTCACCACACTCATGATGCAACCTGGCCAGGTGCCCTGCATGCACCTTGAGTTGAGAGCTCTCACCTCTGCAGCTGTCGTGAGAGAAGCACAGCATTATGCATACCAGTTTAGCAGACATTCAAGAATTAATATTGGTGAAAGACAGGTAAACATACTCACACACTTGTGGAACATTGCCCGCCAAGAATTCATGGACCCAGGCATCCAATAGAGCCCCCTTCCTTCTTTTCAGGTCATCATGTTGGTGACAACACTGCTCACCTGTGCAGGAGATACGAGATGCACTGGTGGGGACCCTTGCCAGCCAGTCCCAGGCCTTCATTTTGTACTCTGAGCCCCAGTAACCACACTGCATGAGCCGGTCTTCATGGTTTTTAACTTGGAGTCCAGCCATGACCCTGGACTCCTCAATGTCCCACCGAAAAGGTGAACCCTCTCCAAAACCTGCCATAGTATCTTCACAGGTTGAACTCCAATGGATTCTGCAGTATTCCAACCTATTGCACTTAATATAGCCTGTTTTCCTGCCCTTACACACCATTGGGCAATTTTTAAAAATGTGGTGCATTGCTTAGCATTGCTTAAACCAGTGAGGCTGAGCTGAGCAGTGCTTAAACTGGTAATGCTTAGCAATGCTTAACCATGCCCAGACCAGCTAAGCGAAGCTGAGTGGAGCCAAACAGTGCCCAGCAGTGCTAAAATGAATCTTGTTTCAGAAGTGCTTGGCAAGACTTAACAGAGCTTAGCAGTGCTTAGCTGAGCACAGCACATCAGGATTTAAAAATAATTGGCATAATTTGTATTTGGAAAATAAATGCTTAATAACCCTTCTGTGTATTCAAACCCGACACCTACTGCACTCTAACCATTTTGCTATGTGGGTATGTAGAATACTGCTTTACTTTTAGATATACCTGTCAGCTACGTTTAAGCACTGCTGAGCACTGTGTCACACAAACATGTTCAGCTATGCTTAAACTTGACATTTGCATTAATAATTAAATGTATCCAGTTTCTATTTTTAGATATCTGGCATGTGTCACTTGCATGCAACACTGCTCAAACTTCAAAAAAACAAAACAAAACAAAGTATAACTTTAACTACATTGATATAATGCACTTTGACAGTGCAGGGGATGTGTTACTCATCTATGGGCACAGTTAATAATGCACTCCCTACACTGATTCAATAACTGTGTTCCATGGCTCTTCCTCAGCAATGTGCCATCATTAATATGTATGGTGTGCTACTGAGGGGGAACCATGTACAGGACCATGGTACCTTCCGTTTAGACTCTACATTATGCCTACATGGATTTTATTAAATTTGGGTGTAAAACTATTGTTCTTAAAAAGTTTTTAATTTTTATTTATTTTATTTATTACATTTAAATTTGTTCACCATGGTGGTGCACTGATCTCAGTGGACCATTTACTGGCACAGTCTGGGTGAATAGGATCACATAAAAAATGAACAAAACATATTTAGAGATACAAGGACATACTATAAAACATATACATACTTACAGATGCAAAAATATGTTCAAGCATAAGTTTACATAGTCAAAACCTATATGGGAAAATGGAATTATGCTTAGCAGAACATTTTGGATAAGATGTAGCCATAATGACTGAGATATTTGTAATACTTTGGAGCTTTTCTCTCTCTGGGCCTCTGTAGAAAATTGACTCCAACCCAGCTGGACTTTCACTGTAATCAAATGTCAATAACTAACTAACTAACTAACTAACTAACTAACTAACTAACTAACTAACTAACTAACTAACTAACTAATTAGCTAACTACATAAATAAATAAATTCATCCATCAATCAATCAATCAATCAATCAATCAATCAATAAACTATTACTCTATATTAATAATGCCCAGCTGATTATATCGCAGGAGGCACATTTGTGAAAACCTGAACATGATAAACTGTTAAAATCTGATTATCAGGTAGTCTACTCAGCATCTTTCAAAGTTGCAAGAAGAGAAGTGGTAATATTGAAAGCTCATGGGTTGAGATTTAAAAATATTTGGCTGACAATCAGGGAAGATTTGATGCAGTCAGAAGTAGACATATAGGTACTAAAATGATAATACTTAGCGTATGCCATTCCCCAGAAACAGAACTACGGCAGATTACCATATTATCACAAAGCTTTCTTGAAAGTATAATACTATTAGCAGGAGGTTTCAACCTAGTAATTTCAGAAGAAAGTGTGCAGGGAGGACCTGGAGTACTTTAAACTCTAAATATGGGGAAAAATCTGTGCAAAGCTGCAGCAATTATATGCTTAGAAGACTTAGCAGACAAAAGAAGAGGGTGGGACTCTTAAATCAACTTTTATTCAAAACTGTACTCTTAAAATAGTCTATAAAAGATGTGGCATATATGTCAAAGGAAGATAGTCCAGGTATAATTTATAAGCACCCCACACATTCCACATTTGGATCAGACCCTGATACTGCTTGAACAGAGTTTAACTCATTGCAGCTGAGTGGCACTTCCAGGTGTTTCTGCAGTTGCCTCCTACTGCACCTCCAGGCTTCATCTATTGCTTGCTCATATTTGCATTAATAATTCCAAAACAATGCTACATACAAGGTATCACAGTATTTTATCTTGAAGCATACATGATGACAAGCACAATTGTATTGATATTTGACTGCTGTTATTGAGTATTTGTTAGAACTGCTGCTTTTTACTCTGTTGTCTATTTAATTTAAGAAAAAAAGTATTCTGCTTTAATTCTGTTGTCTGTTGCACTTCTGCTGGCTGTAGTATAGATTGTATTCAGACCATCTGAATACAGTTCTTTTTTATAGAAACCTCTACCTGCACCCTCATGGTAGAAGTAGGACTATCTAATTGAAGGTTACTGTTCAGGTCTCTATTTAAGATATTTCATTGTTTCACGGCACAGTTTGAGCTATTCCATTGCTTCAGGTCTCATTTTGAGCTTTTTCATTGGATTCTTTGTATTAGCTGATTTGCTCTTGTATTACACTTAAGGATCATGTTTGTGCATGTTGGCACTTGTCTTAGAAAGGCTCAAGAGAGTTAGGCAATTAGCCTTATCTCCTCTGATCATACCAAACCATCCAAGAGAACTACAAATGCTATGTTTCAGTTTTACTACTGCATTTGTTGCCCTAGACTGCATTTCACACCAACTGCTGCTTTTACTTATTTAAGAAAATATCTGTTCTGCTGTTTTTATTCTGTTGCTATATTTAATTCAAGAAAAAAACTGTGTTGCTTTTTTACTATGTTGTCTATATAATTTAAGAAAAAAGTATTCTGCTTTAATTCTGTTGTTCTGTTGCACTTCTGTTGGTCATAGTTTAGCTTGGATTCAGACTGGCAAAATCCAGATCTGTTTGAGGATTGAGCAATAAATATCAGGGTGTCTTCTTTTGGAGACCCCCCCCCCATACCCTTGTGGCAGGAGTGTACAGTAGGACTATATAAATGAAGGGGACTCAGTTTGAACTGTTTCATTGGTTCAGGGCTTAGTTTGAGCCTTTGCATTGGTTTCTTTGTATTAGCAGTTTTGCTGTTGTTTGTGGGTAGTACAGCATCATGCATTGCTGTACAGAAGGGGTAACTCTTGGCGGTTATAGATGCAAAAGCACCAGTAGATTTATTGTCCCTTAGAAGCATCTGCTATCTAGCAGAGCAGTTCTTAAATAGCTCTAAGCTGTTAAGTGAACCACCCAGCAGTGATTTTACCTCTTACCTATCAACATCAGACCCTATATATATCCTCTGTTTTATAGACCTCCTACTGTACACTCCATAGGTAAGTCCCCCTAAAATAGCCCCCTTCCAGATACCCCCATCTTTTTCTCCTTATATGTGGAGATACCAGTTTCAAACTTTACATTATGGACTGTCAGTTTCCCTCATTTTCTCCTGCTAGCTTGGTTGACATTTTTTTTGAGGCATGAGGCATGCCTCATGTACACTGACAACCCCTTACTCCTAAATCACTCAAGTACAATTTGTGAGAGATGCTCCTACATTAAGGATATGGAATCAATGCTCTCGCACGTCTAGAACAGCAACACTAAACAGGTTGTCAGCTCACACACCATGACTCCTACTCATAATATGCACCCAACAGATAAACCTTTATATGTGGAGGCACGCTCCAGAAACCTACCCAAACACCAGAGACCTCCAAAACACAAACATGTTACATCTAAGACTACACGCAAAGTAAACAATACACATAAAATACTAGCACCAGTCTCTCACCAAATAAGCCCTTAAGGCAATGCACATCTATTCCAAATGTTTTAGTTATAGGTGACTCTGTAGTGAGACACACAGATGTTAAACAAGTATAAGGTTACGGTCGGGTGTCTGCCTGGTGCAAGGATTCATCAAATCACACATGCACTCAAGTCTCTCAACAACAAGTACTGTTATGACTGTGTCATAGTTCATGTTGGTATGAAAGACTTGAGATGCACCTCTCTGGACTATATGAAGAGAGACATGATTGAGCTCTCTGAATATGTGTCCCAGGCAGGTATGTCCCAAGCTTTTACTCTCACCTAGGATGATACCACAATATAAACAAAAAAATAATTGACTTCAATAATTGACTTAGTTTCTGGTGTCATTCTAAGGGGATCCAGTTCCTGTCAGCCTGGGATGATGTGGTGGATAGACCATGCTGGTTTGCCGGAGATGGACTTCACCTGGCAACTCTAGGCTTTCAGTTGCTGTCCAAGGCACTTTCCTCCCCCATAATGCCTTTTTAGGCAAGGTCACAAAAACAAAATTTCTGACATGAAAATATCAAACTCAAAGAAACCAAGAGTCATGCTTCTAAATGCTACGAGTTTAAATCAGAAACTGCACTCTCTGGAAGCATTTCTCTCCCTGGAAGATGTTGACATTTGTGCAGTCACAGAAACCTGGTTCAAGGCCACAGAAAGTACCCCAGCTGTGCAAGGCTGCAATGTCTTCCACATTTTCAGATCACAAATTGAAGGTGTGAGAACTAAAGGAGGGAGCATATCCATCTTCATTAAAGATAATTACGCCTCTATACTGGTTAGACAAGATAACTCTATGGAGTTACTCCAAGGCCAAATTACCATGGATAAGACCCCCCCCTTTATGTCATTGCCAGTTATAGATCCCCTTCCCTGAACCCAGAAGCCCACTCAGCTTATTTAGACCTACTTGGGACAATCAAAGTGCAACCTAACACCCTAGTCATGGAACATTTCAACTATCCCATCATTAACTGGGAATCTTATATGAGCTCAAACTCACTCACACAGGGGTTTCTGGACTTTGTAAACTGAAATGCCCTGGAACAAATAGTGCACCACCACACAAGGGGCTCTAATATTTCAGACATGGTCCTCACCAATATGAGTGACCGATATAATGCCTTAAGTGTAGGGCCTGCACTGGTTAAATCTGACCATAAATCAGGCATTTTTGAAGTAGCAATAGCACCAGAACTCCCCAAAGGAGAAGTCAGGCTAGAAAACTTCATCAAAGCTAACTATACCCTCTTAAGGGATGGTATAATAGACTTCCAAGCTCCAGTTTCCACAGATGGCATTGACGGCTATACTAAGGTATACACTGATGCCCAGTATAAACATCTACACAAATGTATAGACACAACTGTTTCTGATAGGATTAAAGCAAGATCATCAAGAAAAAAACAAACCATCCTGTTGGGTGTCTAGCATAAACAGATTATACAATAAGTGAAAGAAGCTGCTGTCTAAAAATATAAAAGTGAGAACCCAGAATTGGAAGACCACCCTCCTTGGCCTAAACAAGCAAATAAGACAACTCATAAAATCCTCAAAGAGCAACTAAGAGAAACATTTAGCAACCATAGCCAAGGATAACCATAAGGCCTTCTTCAGCTACGTCCGCAACCTAAAAGGTAGGACTCAGATGTGTGCTGAACTAATTGTGGATGGTATTGCACACATTGACCCTTTGGAAATCATAAACCTGTTGCAGGCAGGTTTGGCAAAAATGTTGCCCCCCATCCCCCCAAGCATATTACAGATCATGTCTTCAATATCACCTCCCCCCTGCATCTCCAAAGAGCAAGTCTTCAATGCTCTCTCCAAGACTAAGAACACAGCCTCCATGGAACCAGATGGCATTCTGGGCTGCATTCTTAATGTTCTTAAACAAGAGCTAGCTATCCCACTAGGCATCCTATTTAACCACAGCCTGAGTACTGGCTTAGTCCCCACTGAATGAAAAACAGTGACTGTTATCTCACTCCAGAAGGGCGGGTTGGCAACACATCTGGGTAACTATAGACCCATATGTTTAACCAGCCTCATCTGTAAGGCAATGAAACGAATCATCATAGATCTCATAAATAAGGCTAAAGGTAACCTCCAAACCCTAGATCCATCCCAGTTCAGTTTTGTCAAGGGTAAGCCATGCCTGCTAAACCAGGTGGACTTCAAGAATGTGACCAGAGTCATACACAAAGGCAAAGCTCTGCACACAGCCTATCTTGACTTGGCTAAGGCCTTCAACACAGTCCCACATTTGTGCATCATTGACAAACTATCCCAGTTGAATATCAACTCCTGTCACCAGTGGTGTCCCACAAGGGTCAGAGCTGGGCCCCCTCTTGTTTAGCATATACTTCTCTGAAGTCCAGGCTAAAATGGATGGGCTCTGGCTAACCAAGTTTGTGGAAGACTGCAAATTAGGTGCTATCATCAAATCCCCTTGCAAAGTCAGCATTCTTCAAAAGGGGCTTACACAGACCAATGATTGGTGCCAAAGCCATGATCTTAAACTAAATGCACCATTCCCTTCAGTGAAAACAATGTCCCTGCTGATTATAAAATAAATTATAATACCCTAAGTACCAATTCTATAGTGAGAGACCTGGGAACGCAAGTTGACTGTGACCTAAATTTCGACCACCATATGTCTATTGTGATAAGGAAGGCATTCTACATCATTCACCTGATTAGCAAAGGCATCGCATCACGAGGAAAAGAGGTTATAACTCCCCTGCATTCATCCCTCATCATTGCTGTTATTGAATATGATGTTCCCTTTGGTGTGTACTGTAACAGGCACCTGCAGCAGCCTGAGAGACCTCAGAGATTTCTAATTAAGAAAATTCAGGGTCTCCAGTACATGTCTTATGTGGACAGACTGAAGTCACTGTCACTGTACTCAGTACCATGTAGTGTCTGGCTTACAGAGCTATCTCTGACCCAAATCTAATGAAAATGCTGCACATCCATAAGTTAAATGGGACCAGAGTCACCTGTTTCAGGGACCTCAATCTAGCCTGTGACATAAATAGGACCTGCTGAAGAGACAGATGCATTTCAGAGAGGCTGAAACTTCTCTGGAATAGGCTTTCAATCCATGTCAAGCAGACCACCTCCATGACCCTGTTTAAGCACAACCTAGATGACTGGATGGGAAACTAAAAATTTCTGCCAGGAATTGCCCCTGCTTCTCTCCTGAACATAGGTAATCCTTGCTAGAAATATCTTGGGCATAGACAATATCTCCCATATAGTTTTATATTGGGATTTTGCAGTTAGGCTTGTAAAGACCCTCGCGTCAATAGCCTAGTAACGTCCTATGAACTATGAGCCTATGAACTGTAAGGTGATAACTTCATTTTTTTTAAAGGCCTTAGCCACACACCCTGGGAGTTAAAGGTGCATACTCAAAAGAGCTGTATGGGAGGAAATGAGTTAAATAATTGATGGAAGTAATCCATACCTCTCAACTGTTCAGATTTTCACAGACTATCCAGATTTTTGCCTCATATTTTTGGTCTGTTCCTCATAAAATTTGTGATATTCTGGCAAATCACTTGGATGATTTGAGAATTGTGGTCACTAAATAATGGCATACATTTGAGTTTCAGACTTCAAATCCTTCAGAGAATGCATGTTAACACAAACAATGCTATTCTATCAACGTTCTATGTTTATAAGAGCAATATTTAAAATCTGTCCCTATTTTTGCCCCCCCCCATTTTGTCAGGTTTTCTCCAGATTTATACCACTAAGAGGTTGAGAGGATTAGTAACAACATTGGTAGGGTAGTTGTTATTTTGCAATTCCTTGTATTTTTTGAGAATGGTGCAGGAAAACATATATCAGCATGGTAGTAATGATGCAGCTTTGTTGCACAGTAATCTATAGGAGTGAGAATAGTTTAGGGCCACATTGAGGAGGCAGCTGGAAGAAAACACATAACAGATATATAGACAAAGTAATTTTGCACTGGTGGAATGGCATAAATTGTTTAGGCAGATGCAAGGTATGAAATATAATGAGGGGAAGTTTAAACAAGAAAATAAAAGGGGCATTTGAAAATACTCAAGTTGTTCGACAAACAAGGGATGTTAATAAGACGGCATTACAAAAAATATATTTCAGAAATTCATTTAATGCTTAGATAGTACTCATGATTAGACACAGCTAATTTAGAGCTCAGCATTTAATTTATCAGATTAGAGATCTAATAGAGTAAGTAGCGGGTTGGATAGAAAGTAACCTGGATTAGAGATTAAGCATATACTTCAGAGGTATTATGAGTAAAGGTATGCAAATCAAGTGGAACATTGACTGGAGAGAAACAGATTTAATGGGTTTGTGAAAAACTTTTCCCAGGGTATCCCCTAAGCAGGAGATGCATTGATGATTCCTACGGAATTAGAAATAAAGCAGGTTGTAAACTCTGTTACTAAATAAACCCCTGGGGCCAGATAGTATACCCTTATTGTTGTATGGTAGGAAACAGATGCTTTTAAAACTGACATGTGATGAACATTCTGTATACTTCAAAAGATTCTGTAGTCTCAGTGATACTAAAAGAAGACAAAGACCCTTTTAGCACTAGTTCCTACAAATTTATAACTGGGGCTTCTGGTGATGGTGTTTATGAATTTAGGCACTAAAGAATTTACTAAGGGAAGACAGAAATAAAATTAAAATCTATGTTGATGATTTTGTGGTTTACCTTCAAAATGTAAAATTCATCGTTACACTGCAGTTTTATTTGATTTTGTTCAGTTATCTGCATACAAAAGTAATGTACTCAAGGCATAAGTAATAGCAATGAATTTCATTCCCACTACCAACTTACAGAGGCAATTTCTTCCTTTGTAGGGTCAATTGTTTATTCAACATCTAGGTGTTTACTTAACATCTTCTTTACAGGAATCAGTGAAATTGTCTTATATAAAGTTAAAAGAGATATATGTGAAGGTTGAATACTGAAAGATGTGGTTATCTGCATTTACACCCAGAAATGCAAGCTGTCCAGATGTTTATCCTGTCTTTAACATATATACTTCAGAACATTCTACTTTTCTTGTGAAGAATATTTTTCATGAGACTAAAAAACTTTGTATCAACCGTTATTTGGGGGTGAGAATTTCATGGGCTAAATTATTGATTTGTAAAGAAATGGGAGGACTGGGGCTTCATGATTTGTATCAATACTCTTGGGCCTCCCAGTTAAAATATTCTACACATGGTCTGCAATTGATTGGACTCCTTGGTGGAAAAAGGCCTCATGGGCTGTGCTGGCAGTATAAGGGGCATGAGGCAAGGATGGTCATGTGGGTCAAGAAGTCTGCAACTCTTCCAAAAGTTTATAAGGCAATAATGGATGCTAATACTTGGGCTATGTAGAGGTTGTGAGTTAATATATGGAGATATTTTGTGGCTGCTACCATTACTGGTATTGCTAATCTTATTAGGTGGTTAAGACATAACCTAGTATTCAAGGTGATTCTCTCTGCCCAAGTGAATTGGTCAATGCAGGTTAGTCAATTAGCTGGAATGACAATGAGAGAATCTTTAATTCAGAGACACAATAAAACCACACAAAGAAACACCTCATTAGAAGCTTAGGTACTTACTTATTATCACAACCACATTCCATATCTGTCATAATTCTTGAAATTATGGTCAAATGACTTTTTCAACTTAATTTCATGAATTTTGACAGATCACTAACCTGGATGTGATAATACCTAAATACCCAGTTTTATTACCTCCAGTCACTGCCAGGCTTGATCAGTTCCTCTTGGCTAATAATGTAAATACATTGGTTGTGGAGACTGACTGGCATCCAGCTCCTGTGCTCCTTTGATGCCCTTCTTTAACACTGCTATCAAGGGGAGGGAGAGAAAACATATACACAAGCCATGCAATGTGTTGGAGCTGTTACCTTGTCATTCTTAGGGCTACTGTCAATGTGCAAAGTGTGTGAAGCCACAGATTTAATGGAAAAAGTCACTCAGAGTAGTTTGGAAATTGCGAACTTACAGCCAACTAAATATTCAACCTCAGACTCCCTGTAGAAGATAAGAGTCTGTCAAATCTTGAATGATTGCTAAGGTAATGCGTGTATTCGTTTGTGAATGAGTAGACAGTGAACATAATTTATATCTTGTCAACTTAGTTGTCCTCTTCAATACGAGTGGGTTTTGGCAGTACCAAAAACAACAATTACTGTAAACTTTCAGTGGGACAAGTAAATAACAACTGGGTACTTATGTATTGACAACACCAAGAAGTTGTAGAGATTTTATATCACTGTGTGTAAAACTGGCCTGTGAAGACAAATTTGGAACGTGGTTGCGACAATATGTAAGTTGTTGTTTGTCTTTTTGGCTTTTCCCCGGTAAGAGGTCGCCACAGCGGAACTCTGCTAATGATTGGCAGTAGATTTTTACGAAACGCCGAGGTGCCAGCTCGACGCCCAACCTTCAATGAAGGCATGCCCATTTACGCATGCATGTCTTTCGAACGCTACCCAACCACTGGGAGGACATGCAGACTCCACACAGAAGGCACTCCCAAGCCACGCCGAGAATCGAACGGAGAACCTCTTGCTGTGAGGTAACAACGCTACCGCCGTAGCTTATTATCATGTCTCTGAATCTCACAATGCACTGTCAAACCTGACCATGCTAGTATCCACCAGCATTCTCATCGCAGTAGCATCCCTCAACACACACATATTCAAACACACACACACACACACACACACACACACACACACACACACACACACACACACACACACACACACACACACACATACATGGACATACAGACACACATGGACATACAGGAACCACACAAAGGAAACCAACGGCCTGTAAACTCCCAAAGGAAATCCAACAGCAAACTCAGCTGGAGTACACCCAAAGTAAGCAGCTATACAAGCAGATAAATCCAATAAGCGAAAAACTGAAAGCTGAAAACTGGAAAACTGGAAAAACTCTGGCAAAACTGCTTTATTTAAGCCTTAAAAATATAGCTTTTCGTCAGTCCACAGACTAACTTCTTCAGAAACAATGTATCCAAAAAAAGTTTCAACAGTACTCTTGGCTTTAAAAACTCTGAGTAATGACATCACTTCCTCAAATTGACTTAAAGGGATAGCACACCCTCTTTCCATCACTATGATCATCACACTCAAGTATTCATACAATGATATAATTCCACTTAAAAATTAGATGAATGGAATTAAAAATACAATAATAAAAGAATATATATATAAAAATGATATTATAATGAAGTCAAATATGACCATTATAATTATAAATGTACATATTCTAACTAAAAACCTGATGCAGCAAATACAAATTCCCAAACTGCATGAAATTCATTGCTCCGTTTCTATATGTGACTCTCCTATTTACCAAGTGTGATGAGGTTCAACATCTAAAAAAAATTTTATAAAAATTATATAACATTTATGTAAAATTTATATAAAATTTATATAAAATTTTATTCATGTAAACATGCATAAATATAAACTCATTAAAATACCCCATATTGAATTTAACTACCTCTCCAGGCTCTTTAACTTTAAAATGCATGAAATGGACAACATGCCATTGAGACCTGGAGAAGCAAATGCTCTGAGTCTCAATTGCCAAAGCAATTCCTTCCTTTCTAATAATAATGAATCCTTCCCTTTTCCATGTCTGGTATTTATATGATCAATAGCCATAAAGCCAAATCCATGCTCAGGATGCTCTTGAATGTGTTTAGCTAGGGCATTTTCTTCCTTGTTCTTTTTTATAGCATAATCATGTTCATATATGCGTTGGCACAGTTTCCTGTCCGTTTTCCCCACATAGAAACACAGACAGGAAAGACATACCGCCACATATACAACATGAGAACTTTTACAGTTATATCTTCCTTTTACTGTATAGATGTTGTTCCGGATAGAAAACTGAAGCCCTGTTTTGACAAATCTGCAATATCTACATGAATTGCATGTATACATACCAGCCCTTATATTTGTACCTCCCGACTGGCCTTCCAAAATGTTCTTTAGGCCAGGGCCCTTCCTATATGTAAACTGAACTAGGGGACCCAATTGCTGCAGCCCGTCAAACTCACTGATAGCAACTGCCCAAAATCTTTTTATAATAGAGCTGATTTCTGGGGCATCCAAACTATATGTCATTACATACCTCATGGACTGATTAACGGACTTAGGATTCTCAACTGTCCCCTTATCTACATTCAGTGACCCCTGATGGAAATTCAATAGCGGTTGGTAAAATCCAACCCTTCTCTTCTGCTGTACCTCCATTATTAGCTCTACCAACATGGGGGTCGGGTAGCCTCTATTAGAAAACAATTCTTTGATGTTTTCCATTTCTACCACAAAATCATCATCTAAGGTCACCATTCTAGCCGCTCGGACTAACTGTCCTTTCACAATGGCACGTTTTTGGTGATATGGATGATTACTATCGAAATGAGCCAAAGTCTGTTTTACAAGAATCTTTGACTTTTGCATCAGTTTGTGGGTCGGGGTCAGTGTCTGACAGTATTCCACCAGGCCAAGCTGGTAAGTCTTTTCAGTCATCAATAATGGCTTTGCCAGATGGGAGAACAAATGTGAATATGAACGCATGTGACAGAGATGTACAGTTGGGGTACACGCTTTCACAGTGGTTGGATCATCCTTTTTCTTTCTCTAACTGTGACTTGGGGCCAGTCGAATCAATTATACCTGTGGTGCCTTTGGGGGAGAGATTATCGGTGTTTGACCAAAAATTATTTAAATTAAGAAAGCTTCAACTTGAGGTGGCGTACTTCAAAGAGTGTGAACATGCAAAGGTGGTACCCAAGGGGCTGAGGTCCTGGCAGTACCCTACGGGGCTGGCAGAGGGGTCACAGTTCCATAAAGATTTGGTGGAATTGTTCGACAAACATGGGTTCGAATTATTGAACTTGATTCGTTCCCATTATCAAGCAGCTATAGACATTTTAATGAATGATTTGAACTTATTAAATACATCTATCATGAATGACTTGGAATTTTCTAAGTTTAAGTTTGATTACGATCGGACTTTTAAAAGTATAGACCAGCATATGACCAAGATTAAATTGCAGAGAGACATAAAGGCATATAAAGAAGGGGTAGCGTACCCCAGACCCCCCAAATCTCAGGGCAATTCATTGATGCCAAATATCGCATATACTGGGGACCTGACATTGGACATGTGATCGGGAAGGAGGGCCTCATGTCAACACAAAACCAAAAACGACATCTCAAGCGGTGATGACTGAATCTTGGACAGAAAAGATGAATATGGAAAATCAGCCCAATTTGTTTAATAATGACGAGGATGAGGCAATTTTTCAGGGGGTGGCCTCGACCCAAGAGCCATCACCGGAGAAGAAACAATCGAAAAACAAAACTCGGATGAAGAAGACCTAGACATTATCCGGTCTGATTATGATCAGCCTAAAATCCTGTTTAACTCTAAGAAGGACTTTAAAATATATAACTTTTCTTCTTTTCAGCCTCCGATGGAGTTGGTGGACTTATTAGCTAAAGGCATGTCCTTCATGCCTAGTAAAAGAGCAGACTTGGCAGAGTCATTATTGGATTTGAAGTTGTTCATTAGGAAATGTAATTTGAGTTTGATGTTGGGGAACATAGGTACCACATTAACTCCCTTTCACATTCCCAGTACTTTCAACCCCCCCATACATCCATCACTGTCACTCTTTGAGAGAATGTGTGAAGTGGAAATTTGCCACTCTATGGAGTTGAGGGCCACTTCTAAGTACAACATCACGAAAGAAGAGTGGGAGTTATTGAAACTCCTGAAAGACTCTTCAGTTCGGGTGATGCAGCCGGACAAAGGGGTGGGCTAGTATTGATGGAATTGGTGGATTATAATGAGAGAATTGAGACAATTTTGTCTTCGGAGAGTTATGTGCCTATTTCCTTGAATGAGTTGAATGGGCATTTAACTAGGATCCAGATGTACTTTGAAGACATGTACATGAATGGGTCTATAAACAAGAGTGTTTTTAATTATATAACTATGGTATCTCCGAGAATACCAGTGGTTTTTGGAAATCCTAAAATCCACAAGGATGTCCATGATCCACCAATGAGACAACTGGTTAGTGCGAAAGGGAGCACAACTTATGCAGCAGCCAAGGTGGTGGATACCGTATTGAAAAAATACGTCAAACTTGAAGAGCAGATATCTAAGGACTCATGGTCTTTTCTGGCAAGGGTGAATTCTTATACCCTGAAACCAGGTGATGTCTTTTTAACCATAGATGTGGTTGACTTGTACTCTTCCATACCCCATGACATTGCGTTAGAATGGGTAGAGGAAAGGTTATGGGCAAGGGGTGCCACAAAAGAGGAGATCTTAATGGTGAGAGAGCTTTTAGACATAATTCTCACTTGCAATTTTGTGACATTCAATCAGAAATATTATCATCAGATAAAAGGGGTCCCAATGGGGTCACCATGTGGGGGGAGCGTTGCCAATTTGGTTTTGGCATCGTGGGAGAGCAATTTTGTGTTCAAGCATTCATTTTTAGCAGAGAGGGTCCATCTGTATACGAGGTTTTTGGATGATATTTTTATCATTATGGAAGGAAATAGGGAGGTAGCGGACAGTTTGGTGAAGGAGTTCAACAATTCCACTGAGTTTTTGAAATTCACCTGGGAGTATCATGAAATGAGGGTGTCTTATTTAGATGTGGAGTTAATAAAATCACCTGAAAATGGGTGCATGGTAGCCAAGATTTATCGAAAGCCGACATGGTCCAATAGCTACCTTCATTTCGATAGTAATCATCCATATCACCAAAAACGTGCCATTGTGAAAGGACAGTTAGTCCGAGCGGCTAGAATGGTGACCTTAGATGATGATTTTGTGGTAGAAATGGAAAACATCAAAGAATTGTTTTCTAATAGAGGCTACCCGACCCCCATGTTGGTAGAGCTAATAATGGAGGTACAGCAGAAGAGAAGGGTTGGATTTTACCAACCGCTATTGAATTTCCATCAGGGGTCACTGAATGTAGATAAGGGGACAGTTGAGAATCCTAAGTCCATTAATCAGTCCATGAGTTATGTAATGACATATAGTTTGGATGCCCCAGAAATCAGCTATATTATAAAAAGATTTTGGGCAGTTGCTATCAGTGAGTTTGACGGGCTGCAGCAATTGGGTCCCCTAGTTCAGTTTACATATAGGAAGGGCCCTGGCCTAAAGAACATTTTGGAAGGCCAGTCGGGAGGTACAAATATAAGGGCTGGTATGTATACATGCAATTCATGTAGATATTGCAGATTTGTCAAAACAGGGCTTCAGTTTTCTATCCGGAACAACATCTATACAGTAAAAGGAAGATATAACTGTAAAAGTTCTCATGTTGTATATGTGGCGGTATGTCTTTCCTGTCCGTGTTTCTATGTGGGGAAAACGGACAGGAAACTGTGCCAGCGCATATATGAACATGATTATGCTATAAAAAAGAACAAGGAAGAAAATGCCTTAGCTAAACACATTCAAGAGCATCCTGAGCATGGATTTGGCTTTATGGCTATTGATCATATAAATACCAGACATGGAAAAGGGAAGGATTCATTATTATTAGAAAGGAAGGAATTGCTTTGGCAATTGAGACTCAGAGCATTTGCTTCTCCAGGTCTCAATGGCATGTTGTCCATTTCATGCATTTTAAAGTTAAAGAGCCTGGAGAGGTAGATAAATTCAATATGGGGTATTTTAATGAGTTTATATTTATGCATGTTTACATGAATAAAATTTTATATAAATTTTATATAAATTTTATATAAATTTTACATAAATGTTATATAATTTTTATAAAAATTTTTTTAGATGTTGAACCTCATCACACTTGGTAAATAGGAGAGTCACATATAGAACCGGAGCAATGAATTTCATGCAGTTTGGGAATTTGTATTTGCTGCATCAGGTTTTTAGTTAGAATATGTACATTTATAATTATAATGGTCATATCTGACTTCATTATAATATAATTTTTATATATATATTCTTTTATTATTGTATTTTTAATTCCATTCATCTAATTTTTAAGTGGAATTATATCATTGTATGAATACTTGAGTGTGATGATCATAGTGATGGAAAGAGGGTGTGCTATCCCTTTAAGTCAATTTGAGGAAGTGATGTCATTACTCAGAGTTTTTAAAGCCAAGAGTACTGTTGAAACTTTTTTTGGATACATTGTTTCTGAAGAAGTTAGTCTGTGGACTGACGAAAAGCTATATTTTTAAGGCTTAAATAAAGCAGTTTTTTCAGTTTTCCAGTTTTCAGCTTTCAGTTTTTCGCTTATTGGATTTATCTGCTTGTATAGCTGCTTACTTTGGGTGTACTCCAGCTGAGTTTGCTGTTGGATTTCCTTTGGGAGTTTACAGGCCATTGGTTTCCTTTGTGTGGTTCCTGAAGTTTGTTTCGTGTGTTTACACATGGACATACAAACAGACACACATGGACATACAGATAGACACACACAGATTTGCATCTTTCCTTCTCCACTAACTTTGCTTTTTATCATTCAGATTATTTGTAAAAAGTATCCCAAGTTACAGTGGATATTCATACCACAGTTACACCTTGATAAAATATATGTGCTCATTTAATATCATAACATTTTAATGGCTATATGTTTCAGTGGATAAAGCAAAATGTATTTTAAGAAAATTATTTCATGTAGGCCTGGGCCTGAGTCCTCTATTTTCTGCATGCATTCTGTATGATTCTGAGCAGACTAAAACCTCCATGGCACTGCTGAAATGGGACATTGTGTGTAGCATGACTATCCTGCTATGAAGCACTAAATCGATTTTTTTTTTAAATGTTTTTGTACATTTAGCCACATTTTATGCCAAAAAATATCTTAAAACCACATGGAGATGTGAAACTGCAGCAAACTCAAATTTAAAGTGACATTTCCATGTCAGACTGTTCTCTCCCGTCTGTTTCCTAATCATAAACTAAAGGCTTAGTGCATTCTATCAACTGTGCATAAAAAGATTTTTTTTTCAGAAGTATAGACTGACAATGTTTCCATATAAATTTTGTAGTCACATTCCTTATGTATCCTCAGTCTTATTCAGAATGCATTCCTTTCATTAGCCTTTGAATGTTTTAGTTAGCGTGAACAACCTGTTCTAGAATATCTTTATATCAGTTCTATTCATTCCACTGAAATGGCATGTCTGGCATCTGCAGAGGTCAGGCTGTTCTTTTCAAATCTGGCACAGGATTCTTGCATGCAGATTTGTTAGAGATACTCTTCTACCTAGCGGATGAGGCTTTTTTCTCTGGTTTCCCAAACTTTATATTGGAATCCATGAGGTGCATTGCCATGTTTTCCATTAGCTACATAATCACAGTATGTAAGAATCTATAAATCCTGCTGTAAATTCAATCAGCATTAATCCATTCTCTAAAAAGGCACTCCTTTAATTATTTAAAAAAACAATGTAGTGCATCTACTTTATTGTCAGCTCTTTACTTCAAGAAGAACACAAGAATCACTTATTTAAGTAATATTTACATTGAAAATAAAAATGTTGATTAATTTTGGATGGCATATATTTTAGACATAAATATATGGGCACACGCTTTCACACAATATATGTACACACAGTGCGCACACACACAGACACACACGCACTCAAATATATATACATGTTTGCATGTGTGTATATATATATATATATATATATATATATATATATACACACACACACATATATATATATATATATATATATATATATATATATATATATATATATATATATATATATTGTAACTATAGATAAAAATAGATGCAAGGCATCCTCAGATCCAGCTCTGATGGAACTTTTGCACATATGCAAAATGAACAGCATCAGAACCACCAGACCCAAGGATTTAAATTTTGCTTGTGGCATAAATAAGACGTGTTGGTGTGACAGCTATGTATCTTAGGAAATCCTCATACTTTGGAACAGGCACCCCATCCATGTGAAACAGAGTCCATCCCTAATGCTATTTAAGCATAACCTTGACCAATGGATGGAAATAGGAAATTCTGGGTCTGGCCCTCATGTCTCTGATAGACAGAGTCAAACATAATGCCCAAACTAACATACCCCCACATAACCTCTAAAAGCTTCCTAACTAACATACCCTCTCTTAATAAATGCCCATGATACATAGGGACAAAATTGTGCTGGGTTGAATGGCTAGGTTTATAAAGGCCTTGGTGGTCATTAGCCAAGTATATACCTATGAACCTGTGTGTGTGTGTGTGTGTGTGTGTGTGTGTGTGTGTGTGTGTGTGTGTGTGTGTGTGTGGGAGGGGGGGTGGTCTCTCTTCATGTTTATCTACATGTATGTGTGCATGTGTCTTTACATATATGAGTTCCATTCAATTGACTGAAGACACAGCTGGTTGAACATTATCAGCTATGGCATGATCCATCAACTGGAAGAATTGCCGAACATGTTGCACAGCTTATAGAAAAGTCTCTGCTTTTACTTGTGTGAGATTGCTGTACAGCACACATTATCAATATGTGTATGTGTGTGTGTGTGTGTGTGTGTGTGTGTGTGTGTGTGTGTGTATGTGTGTACATGTGTGTATAGGGAGACTGTTGGATGAATGGTAATTTGTTTTCCCACCAGTTTACTATATTCACACTGCTAGCTCTCTCTCTCACAAACATTCTTTAACTTTATTTTCTTAATAAGTCATTCTTGCTAGAGTCTGCATGTCATCTCTCTGGATGGTCCAATTTTCTTATACACCTCAAAGACTTGCTTTTAGGTGAACTGGTGATTCTCTAAATTGCCAGTAATTATACATGCAGTGTGTGAGTATTTTCTGTGATGGTCCAGCAACACATCCAGGACTATTCCTTTGTCTTGCATCCCTTACGTCTGAGATAGGCTCTGTCTTCCTCATAACCCTGAGTAAAATAATGTAAATATCTAAAAATAAATTAAAGAATGAACTGAGTAAATAACTCTTTCCTTCTTTCTTTTCTTTTTTCTTAATGGGTTCTTGTTATGTGTTCCTTCTTGCTTAAGTATTTTCATTAATTCTACTTGCTGGTCATTCCAAGCTATTGTGCTCTTAATTGTTTTCCAATTCCTTTTCTATGTATTTGTGAAAAGTTGCCAGGTTGAACAATCAGTTTTATTTATTAATATGGTATCTGTCCTTTTCCTACTTTGATTCTTCATCTTTGGATACTACAGATCCCTTTAACATTTCACCAGCAGGACATATTTAGATCTGATGAATATCTAAATTTGCATTGACTTTATTTATACCACTGGCCATTATAGGAAGATGCTTATAAATCTAGACAGCAATGTTGAGCAACCATGAGCTTTCAAATTTTCTTCATTTAACACACACTGTCTCCTCAGTTTTTAATGTTGATGGCCATCAAAGGATGATGATGGACATTTTGGAAGTAATGACTTTCTTTTATATATTTTTAATGAGCATTTTCTGACTCTTTACCTGTCAAGCATTTAGACTCCACCATGGCCGTACCAATTTATCACTTGGGTGAGAAATGGTTGCAGTATGGCCATCATCCTAGTAGCCATGATGGATTTTTTTTATTTTTTGTCCCTAACCCATTAATTGCGGCTGGTGTGCCTATGCGCAACCACAGGTGTGAACGCCTGCCTGCCTACTCTGGTGAAAGATTTCACATTCCAGCACATGTTCCATGAAGGATTCCACATGGATGCAGCTTGGTAGGGCCCAGAACATCCTTCCACCCCATGCATTGCATTCCAAGCACCTTTTTCTCCAGCCTGTCACTGGTGTGGTCTCAGACATCAGGAGTAGTAATGGGAACATTTAAGGTAAAAATTGTAAAGCCATGCAGGTATGAGCAAACTGTCAGGTATGCAAAAAAGAGGCAAAGAATTAATTGCAGTTAAACACCAAAATACATTTGAGGAAAAAATAATTCTCAGAAGATTAAACTCAGACGTTCCAGCAACCATACAAAAGTACTCCAGTGAAGCTAGCTCTGTTTTCAAAAGTAGTTATACATTCCTGCCCACAGTTAAATTTCTGCAAAGAAATATGCACATAAACACAGAAAAGTTATAACTATGTGTAACACAGTATTCTGAAGAGAATAACTACTATAGAGAACTCAACACAGAATGAATCTGTTTTCATAAAAATGCAGACATTCTGCAAAATAATCTGATGAAATGATGGTTTATGTTGTAGTCATAACTTCAGAAATAACTGCCTCAAACTAAGAAGAAAATATATTTAACCACAAGATGCCTAAGGTGAAATAGTTCAGATTTTTTTTTATGTCAAATGGGGCAATTCAAATTATTAGCTACTCCAAGGAACATCTTCAAGGTATTTATAACAGTCACTTATAGCTCTGTGGTGTGGAGGGATAAAGTCCTGACTATGACCTAGATAACCCGCAAGGCTGATGATGTCAGCTCTTTCATCCAGGGGAGGTGGTTTGCCCCACTGCGATTTTGATATACCCCAACAGGGCAGAACATCTAATGTCACACACACCACTGCATGTAATAACAGCTATGTCTCATTTCCCCTTCAGTGGCAACATGCCAATGTCAATCTGCTGTATATTTAAGGCACCATCTCCATCACTGGAGATGTGGCATATTACAGAGAGAAACCCCTCCCTCACTCCCTCCTGGAATGAATGGGCCAACATAGTCCTCCCCACCAGGCTATTCCCATGCAAGAACCAAAGAAATTAAGGTCAAGCAGGTTATAGTCAGGGCACCAGCCCTCTAATTTATTTTAATTCACTTTCTATACAATGTATACACATATTGCATTTTGTCATTTGTTCTGTATATAATATGTATCTATTATGTTTGACCCAAGCTAAGACTGAAATAGGTCCAGTGGGATCAGTGCCTTATCTCGATTAACACATTTAATATAAATAAATGCATTTTAATTAATTTTATTGCCAGAAAACAATGAATAGAGTTATATAAATGCTATTAGTTCTATGACTTTACAGCAGTAATGGCGTCTGCTCATAACAAATGGTGAGATGCAACTGAATTCGTATTATATTGGGTAACAGACAAAAAAGTTAGATTGCTATTTTATCTTTTCCGTTGGTCATGTCAAGGATTAATTTTAATAACAAAAAATTACGAGAAAAAACTAATGCATTAGTTGTATTAGGTCTTGTGATTCTTGCTTGACAGTTGACAGTAAGAATATTTCAAGAACAGGAATATTTCTAAATTATTTTGGAAACATCACAGATACATGTAAGCTGCATTCTTTCAAATCCGTCTGTTGTAGGTTTGAGGAATTCTGTTTTACCTCATATTCTCTTGAAAATGGGGGCATTTTATGTATTTATTTACTTATTTACATTTTGTTAACCTGGTAAGTTGATTGGGCTGCTGCTGAAACTTATGAACAGTTTAAACATTTACAGTGTGTATTGACCAGAATATAACTATTTCACCAGTTTTTTGATTAACCTGATTATCTGCATGATAGTCGTTTATTGTACCAAATAACATAGCAGACAGTATGGCAAGTTTAGTAAAATAATTTAGGCTTCAAGCTGTACTGTAGTCAGTGCACTCTGTTTTTCTTTTGGTTAACATTGTTAAATATCAGAATCAATTCTTCAGCAGTCAAACCCCTAAGGTTGGAAGCATTCTGTTTCATTTTAGAAACGATTTCTTTGCTTGTACTGAAAGGTATATTGACACTGCCTATGCTTACCTTAAATCATCCTCATCATCTGTAACCACGATTAAGAGGCAGTTATATGTTTATGGGGGAGGGATTCAGTAAAGCTTTCACGGTCATTTTTGAGCATGTGTGTGTCGCAGCCCAATGCACACATGGCCGTGGATGTTTTTAGATTCAGTAAATTCTGTATAGAGGTGGGCACTCATGAGCAAACATGGCAACTTCCGTGGCATGAAAATTACAGCATAAGTAGCTGAATTGTATGCTAATGAAGCAAACCAACATAGTGGAACGATTTAATCCAGGCTGTAAAGCAACCATGTAGACTCTGTGCTCATGTTGCCTGTGTATTTGAAAACTTTTCAAATACAGCCATGGAAAGGAGTCTACACAGAAGCAAAAGCAAGTAAAAATGATTAGATTTGAACAGAACTTACCTTAACATGTAACAACAGACACATTATGACATTATTAGACAGAGGGGTTGCTATAAAAGTATAGTAACAATAGCAACAATCCTTTTAAGTGCCATGACATAAATGTAGCTTTGCTCTCTCACCCCCAAATGAAGAAAGTAGCTGTAACTAATGTAGACGGCTAAAAGTGTAAACCCAATGAAACAGACTATTCATACTGCCATATAAGCATATGCAGTATGTATCTGATGGAATACAGTCAACTTTATCAAAACCGCTATTCCTCTATGCAGATATATAGCAAAGTAATACCCTTCCTTGTGTGTACAAAATTGGGCCCCCCCTTCAGTTTCCCTGCCTACACAGTTAACAACCATGTAGATTCAGGGCTGTCAGCAGGATGAAGATGCAAATGAGGTCAAAACTCATTAGAATTGCTGAATCGGATGAAATGGAGGAATGATTGTCAGGCTTCTCAGTGCTTGTCACATAAGTATTCTTGTGGCACCACATGTATGTGTAGGGCTAGAGTATAGATGGTCTTGAGTTTTAGTACATGTTATGCAACATTTGTTTCACTTTTTGAGCTGCATGTTTGTGAGATATCACAGGAGTGGAGGAGAGTAATAACAAGATTACCTGTGTTTTCCTTATTTATGTAGGTGCGTGCAGCTGCACAGAGGTGCGCACTGTGCACTAATGAGCACCAGTGGAGTTAATATATTCATTTAAGCACAAATGTTTTTCATATGTGCTAATTACAGCATCAGCAGGTGTTTTTCAGTGTGGCAGGGCTATTCATCAAGCTATAAAGCATCCATGTAACCTCCATTCTGTTTTTTCCTGAAAACTTCAATACCAAGGGAGTAGAGAGAAGGAAATTTTAGCCATGAAATAAAATTGTGTCAAGTGCCACATTTGCAAGGTAAGTCCTGAACCTAGAATGTATTTTTTTAATAATATTATGGCATATCCTTGTATTTATTAACTTGGTGCAGTAATCAAGTAAAAAGTGATGGATTTGTACAGAAAATACCTTAACATGTGACAGCAGACACTTATTTTACTTACATGTATCCATTACTAATGTTTTTTCTTATTCTTCGTATTTTTAATTGCACTTTTTACATGATGTGCTACATAGTGCAAAGACTGAAGTTGGGAACAAATACATTTCTGGTTTTGTTGTGTTTGGTTGCATGAAGTGCAGTGGATCACCGAGGAAGTAGACAGCCAACAATAGAAAATGGCTACATTCAATGAATGCCCTTGGCCATCATGAAAACCTGGCCTGGAGTACAGATGGTATGGGGTTCTAGTACAGAGTGTGCAGCCTTTGTTTTACTGCTGTGACATTTCAGTTTACAGCAATGAAGTGCAACATAGACAACTGTTTTCAACATTCTTGTGGCAACAGGTGTAATGTAGGACTGCCATACACATGGCCCTGGGTTTGAATGCAGCAGTATTTATTTTACTGATGGAATAATCTATGTATTAATACATTTATGATCAAATGTATGACTGCAGGTATACTGTGTACTATAGTCCTGTAAATATATTCCTACTATCTAGACCTGCATGGCTTTAACTTTTACAAAAACACACACACAACTGCCTATACATGCAACTGCTTGCCACTGTTGCATTCTGCTTGTCAGACCTTATCAATGTGGCTTGGTTTTGTGCACTGCTTACCTATGTGCAAACAGATGTAACTCACATGCAGTACACTTTGTTAACCATTGAGAAAATCTGCTGCTCACTGTGCTATGGAACTGTATATATGATGGTTTCTTATTGGTGTTTATTGTTCATTTCCTTTGCATGACATAAAACTACATGTGGAAACATTGCAAACTAAGTGCATGATCTAACTATATGTCATATATTTATAACACATCCTTTTTTGCCCCCTCCCTCACCAAACAGTACAAGCAATACAACCCTGGGGTCTCAGTATTTCTTTCCACACATATATCAACCACACTACAAAATGTAATATATAATGTTTTGTGCTCCTCTTGGGCAGGGCCAGTTGGTGGTGCTCACAACTTCACTCTGCTAAACTCAGACCTCCAACCACGCCAATAAGGGTACTTGTATTTTTAGGCAGCTAGGCTTCTACACATCCTAGTGCTGTTAGGCTACTGGTAACGGGTTTCTATTGTAACATTGAGTTTTCAATTGTTTGAATCACTAAAGATGGACCTTTAATGATCTAACAATTGAAAATTCAAATGTTCAAAATGAACATAAAAAAAGAAAAAGTAGAGGGTGTATAAGCTCTCTGCACCACCCACCACCTCATACTTAAATATACCAACTCTGATATCATGCTACAGTGCAGGAAAGGGAAATCTTCTCTTTCTGCACCATAGTGCATTCAAGTGGGATCTCGGAGTTGGTATATTAAGTAGCGAGAGTGGGTGCAGGAGCTTGCCCCCTGCTAACCATCAGAGTACGCTGTCTTTGTTTTGTTTTTTTTGTAATTTTGAAGTTACGAACTTCAATCATATGGTGTTGACCATATGGTATTCGGTTCCGTGAACTCGATTTTCTAATAGGTAACCCTGGTATCATATGAACCTATGAATCTATGTGACTATGCAGGCCTCCCAACCTGTTGTCCTCACATGGCCTGGGCTGATGTCATCTACTGTGACTAGTTCACACTGCAGTCTAATATAGCTTTCAGGACCTGTGACGCGGGTGCTTGTATAAAGTTTTGAGTTTTGTAGCCTGTGTACTTAGCCAAGCAGTAATAAATACAATTGAGTACTTTTAAGATGACGCAAAAGCAAAATAAAGTAGGAAAAATACAAATACAGTAAAAGCAGATAATTTTTTTTTTTTTTTTTTTTGTGGAAAGAGAGAAAGGAAAGAGAGAAAGGAATAGCAGAAACTAAGCTTATTGGCCTTCTCAAATGTTCTCCCTGTACTGGGTCGAATGAGGTACTGACACTAGACTGGGAGGAGGGTCCTAGATCAAATTTACACTAGGGGCGGGCAACTGCAAAGCCACCAACTATAAAAACACTATATCAACAGAGAGGGAGTGTGGGAAACAAACTGCAGAAATGTTACTCACAGCTGAAAAGCAGCAGTGAGCCTTTAAATGAAAGTTTTAAACAGCTAAAGGAGCCACTAGAAAAAAGAGTTTAACTGCAACAAGTTATCATAAACAAACAACCCAAGAGATGCTTAATAAGAGTGGACAATTTCCAGTTAATACCTCACACACAGTGAAACTAGCTAGAAGAAATACACAGTACACACTGTGCACAGCTTATAGAAAAGTCTCTGCTTTTACTTGTGTGAGATTGCTGTACAGCACACATTATCAATATGTGTGTGTGTGTGTGTGTGTGTGTGTGTGTGTGTGTGTGTGTGTGTGTGTGTGTGTGTGTGTGTACATGTGTGTATAGGGAGACTGTTGGATGAATGGTAATTTGTTTTCTCACCAGTTTACTATATTCACACTGCTAGCTCTCTCTCTCACAAACATTCTTTAACTTTATTTTCTTAATAAGTCATTCTTGCTAGAGTCTGCATGTCATCTCTCTGGATGGTCCAATTTTCTTACACACCTCAAAGACTTGCTTTTAGGTGAACTGGTGATTCTCTAAACTGCCGGTAATTATACATGCAGTGTGTGAGTATTTCCTGTGATGGTCCAGCAACACATCCAGGACTATTCCTTTGTTTTGCATACCTTACGTCTGAGATAGGCTCTGTCTTCCTCATAACCCTGAGTAAAATAATGTAAATATCTAAAAATAAATTAAAGAATGAACTGAGTAAATAACTCTTTCCTTCTTTCTTTTCTTTTTTCTTAATGGGTTCTTGTTATGTGTTCCTTCTTGCTTAAGTATTTTCATTAATTCTACTTGCTGGTTGTTCCAAGCTATTGTGCTCTTAATTGTTTTCCAATTCCTTTTCTATGTATTTGTGAAAAGTTGCCAGGTTGAACAATCAGTTTTATTTATTAATACGGTATCTGTCCTTTTCCTACTTTGATTCTTCATCTTTGGATACTACAGATCCCTTTAACATTTCACCAGCAAGACATATTTAGATTTGATGAATATCCAAATTCGCACTGACTTTATTTATACCACTGGCCATTATAGGAAGATGCTTATAAATCTAGACAGCAATGTGGAGCAACCATGAGCTTTCACATTTTCTTCATTTAACACACACTGTCTCCTCAGTTTTTAATGTTGATGGTCATCAAAGGATGATGATGGACATTTTGGAAGTAATGACTTTCTTTTATATATTTTTAATGAGCATTTTCTGACTCTTTACCTGTCAAGCATTTAGACTCCACCATGGCCGTACCAATTTATCACTTGGGTGAGAAATGGTTGCAGTATGGCCATCATCCTAGTAGCCATGATGGATTTTTTTTATTTTTTTGTCCCTAACCCATTTATTGCGGCTGGTGTGCCTATGCACAACCACAGGTGTGAAGGCCTGCCCTGCCTACTCTGGTGAAAGATTTCACATTCCAGCACATGTTCCATGAAGGATTCCACATGGATGCAGCTTGGTAGGGCCCAGAACATCCTTCCACCCCATGCATTGCATTCCAAGCACCTTTTTCTCCAGCCTGTCACTGGTGTGGTCTCAGACATCAGGAGTAGTAATGGGAGCATTTAAGGTAAAAATTGTGAAGCCATGCAGGTATGAGCAAGCTGTCAGGTATGCAAAAAGGAGGCAAAGAATTAATTGCAGTTAAACACCAAAATACATTTGAGGAAAGAATAATTCTCAGAAGATTAAACTCAGACGTTCCAGCAACCATACAAAAGTACTCCAGTGAAGCTAGCTCTGTTTTCAAAAGTAGTTATACATTCCTGCCCACAGTTAAATTTCTGCAAAGAAATATGCACATAAACACAGAAAAGTTATAACTATGTGTAACACAGTATTCTGAAGAGAATAACTACTATAGAGAACTCAACACAGAATGAATCTGTTTTCATAAAAATGCAGACATTCTGCAAAATAATCTGATGAAATGATGGTTTATGTTGTAGTCATAACTTCAGAAATAACTGCCTCAAACTAAGAAGAAAATATATTTAACCACAAGATGCCTAAGGTGAAATAGTTCAGATTTTTTTTATGTCAAATGGGGCAATTCAAATTATTAGCTACTCCAAGGAACATCTTCAAGGTATTTATAACAGTCACTTATAGCTCTGTGGTGTGGAGGGATAAAGTCCTGACTATGACCTAGATAACCCGCAAGGCTGATGATGTCAGCTCTTTCATCCAGGGGAGGTGGTTTGCCCCACTGCGATTTTGATATACCCCAACAGGGCAGAACATCTAATGTCACACACACCACTGCATGTAATAACAGCTATGTCTCATTTCCCCTTCAGTGGCAACATGCCAATGTCAATCTGCTGTATATTTAAGGCACCATCTCCATCACTGGAGATGTGGCATATTACAGAGAGAAACCCCTCCCTCACTCCCTCCTGGAATGAATGGGCCAACATAGTCCTCCCCACCAGGCTATTCCCATGCAAGAACCAAAGAAATTAAGGTCAAGCAGGTTATAGTCAGGGCACCAGCCCTCTAATTTATTTTAATTCACTTTCTATACAATGTATACACATATTGCATTTTGTCATTTGTTCTGTATATAATATGTATCTATTATGTTTGACCCAAGCTAAGACTGAAATAGGTCCAGTGGGATCAGTGCCTTACCTCGAGTAACAAATTTAATATAAATAAATGCATTTTAATTAATTTTATTGCCAGAAAACAATGAATAGAGTTATATAAATGCTATTAGTTCTATGACTTTACAGCAGTAATGGCATCTGCTAATAACAAATGGTGAGATGCAACTGAATTTGTATTATATTGGGTAACAGACAAAAAAGTTAGATTGCTATTTTATCTTTTCCGTTGGTCATGTCAAGGATTAATTTTAATAACAAAAAATTACGAGAAAAAACTAATGCATTAGTTGTATTAGGTCTTGTGATTCTTGCTTGACAGTTGACAGTAAGAATATTTCAAGAACAGGAATATTTCTAAATTATTTTGGAAACATCACAGATACATGTAAGCTGCATTCTTTCAAATCCGTCTGTTGTAGGTTTGAGGAATTCTGTTTTTCCTCATATTCTCTTGAAAATGGGGGCATTTTATGTATTTATTTACTTATTTACATTTTGTTAACCTGGTAAGTTGATTGGGCTGCTGCTGAAACTTATGAACAGTTTAAACATTTACAGTGTGTATTGACCAGAATATAACTATTTCACCAGTTTTTTGATTAACCTGATTATCTGCATGATAGTCGTTTATTGTACCAAATAACATAGCAGACAGTATGGCAAGTTTAGTAAAATAATTTAGGCTTCAAGCTGTACTGTAGTCAGTGCACTCTGTTTTTCTTTTGGTTAACATTGTTAAATATCAGAATCAATTCTTCAGCAGTCAAACCCCTAAGGTTGGAAGCATTCTGTTTCATTTTAGAAACTATTTCTTTGCTTGTACTGAAAGGTATATTGACACTGCCTATGCTTACCTTAAATCATCCTCATCATCTGTAACCACGATTAAGAGGCAGTTATATGTTTATGGGGGAGGGATTCAGTAAAGCTTTCACGGTCATTTTTGAGCATGTGTGTGTCGCAGCCCAATGCACACATGGCCGTGGATGTTTTTAGATTCAGTAAATTCTGTATAGAGGTGGGCACTCATGAGCAAACATGGCAACTTCCGTGGCATGAAAATTACAGCATAAGTAGCTGAATTGTATGCTAATGAAGCAAACCAACATAGTGGAACGATTTAACGAGCTGTAAAGCAACCATGTAGACTCTGTGCTCATGTTGCCTGTGTATTTGAAAACTTTTCAAATACAGCCATGGAAAGGAGTCTACACAGAAGCAAAAGCAAGTAAAAATGATTAGATTTGAACAGAACTTACCTTAACATGTAACAACAGACACATTATGACATTATTAGACAGAGGGGTTGCTATAAAAGTATAGTAACAATAGCAACAATCCTTTTAAGTGCCATGACATAAATGTAGCTTTGCTCTCTCACCCCCAAATGAAGAAAGTAGCTGTAACTAATGTAGACGGCTAAAAGTATAAACCCAATGAAACAGACTATTCATACTGCCATATAAGCATATGCAGTATGTATCTGATGGAATACAGTCAACTTTTATCAAAACCGCTATTCCTCTATGCAGATATATAGCAAAGTAATACCCTTCCTTGTGTGTACAAAATTGGGCCCCCCCTTCAGTTTCCCTGCCTACACAGTTAACAACCATGTAGATTCAGGGCTGTCAGCAGGATGAAGATGCAAATGAGGTCAAAACTCATTAGAATTGCTGAATCGGATGAAATGGAGGAATGATTGTCAGGCTTCTCAGTGCTTGTCACATAAGTATTCTTGTGGCACCACATGTATGTGTAGGGCTAGAGTATAGATGGTCTTGAGTTTTAGTACACGTTATGCAACATTTGTTTCACTTTTTGAGCTGCATGTTTGTGAGATATCACAGGAGTGGAGGAGAGTAATAACAAGATTACCTGTGTTTTCCTTATTTAAGTGTAGGTGCGTGCAGCTGCACAGAGGTGCGCACTGTGCACTAATGAGCACCAGTGGAGTTAATATATTCATTTAAGCACAAATGTTTTTCATATGTGCTAATTACAGCATCAGCAGGTGTTTTTCAGTGTGGCAGGGCTATTCATCAAGCTATAAAGCATCCATGTAACCTCCATTCTGTTTTTTCCTGAAAACTTCAATACCAAGGGAGTAGAGAGAAGGAAATTTTAGCCATGAAATAAAATTGTGTCAAGTGCCACATTTGCAAGGTAAGTCCTGAACCTAGAATGTATTTTTTTAATAATATTATGGCATATCCTTGTATTTATTAACTTGGTGCAGTAATCAAGTAAAAAGTGATGGATTTGTACAGAAAATACCTTAACATGTGACAGCAGACACTTATTTTACTTACATGTATCCATTACTAATGTTTTTTTCTTATTCTTCGTATTTTTAATTGCACTTTTTACATGATGTGCTACATAGTGCAAAGACTGAAGTTGGGAACAAATACATTTCTGGTTTTGTTGTGTTTGGTTGCATGAAGTGCAGTGGATCACCGAGGAAGTAGACAGCCAACAATAGAAAATGGCTACATTCAATGAATGCCCTTGGCCATCATGAAAACCTGGCCTGGAGTACAGATGGTATGGGGTTCTAGTACAGAGTGTGCAGCCTTTGTTTTACTGCTGTGACATTTCAGTTTACAGCAATGAAGTGCAACATAGACAACTGTTTTCTCAACATTCTTGTGGCAACAGGTGTAAATGTAGGACTGCCATACACATGGCCCTGGGTTTGAATGCAGCAGTATTTATTTTACTGATGGAATAATCTATGTATTAATACATTTATGATCAAATGTATGACTGCAGGTATACTGTGTACTATAGTCCTGTAAATATATTCCTACTATCTAGACCTGCATGGCTTTAACTTTTACAAAAAACACACACACAACTGCCTATACATGCAACTGCTTGCCACTGTTGCATTCTGCTTGTCAGACCTTATCAATGTGGCTTGGTTTTGTGCACTGCTTACCTATGTGCAAACAGATGTAACTCACATGCGTGTACACTTTGTTAACCATTGAGAAAATCTGCTGCTCACTGTGCTATGGAACTGTATATATGATGGTTTCTTATTGGTGTTTATTGTTCATTTCCTTTGCATGACATAAAACTACATGTGGAAACATTGCAAACTAAGTGCATGATCTAACTATATGTCATATATTTATAACACATCCTTTTTTGCCCCCTCCCTCACCAAACAGTACAAGCAATACAACCCTGGGGTCTCAGTATTTCTTTCCACACATATATCAACCACACTACAAAATGTAATATATAATGTTTTGTGCTCCCTCTTGGGCAGGGCCAGTTGGTGGTGCTCACAACTTCACTCTGCTAAACTCAGACCTCCAACTACGCTCAATAAGGGTACTTGTATTTTTAGGCAGCTAGGCTTCTACACATCCTAGTGCTGTTAGGCTACTGGTAACGGGTTTCTATTGTAACATTGAGTTTTCAATTGTTTGAATCACTAAAGATCGACCTTTAATGATCGAACAATTGAAAATTCGAAATGTTCAAAATGAACATAAAAAAAGAAAAAGTAGAGGGTGTAGGCAGGGGGCAAGCTCCCCTGCACCACCCACACCTCGCTACTTAAATATACCAACTCTGATATCATGCTACAGTGCAGGAAAGGGAAATCTTCTCTTTCTGCACCATAGTGCATTCAAGTGGGATCTCGGAGTTGGTATATTAAGTAGCGAGGAGTGTGGGGGGTGCAGGGGAGCTTGCCCCCCCTGCTTTAACCATCAGAGTACGTTGTCTTTGTTTTGTTTTTTTTGTAATTTTGAAGTTACGGAACTTCAATCATATGGTGTTGACCATATGGTATTCGAAGTTCCGTAACTTCGATTTTCTAATAGGTAACCCTGGTATCATATGAACCTATGAATCTATGTGACTATGCAGGCCTCCCAACCTGTTGTCCCTCACATGGCCTGCTGATGTCATCTACTAGAAGTTCACCTGCAGTCTAATATAGCTCAGACCTGTGACGTGGTGCTTGTATAAAGTTTTGAGTTTTGTAGCCTGTGTACTTAGATAGGTAGGGGTTCTGTTCTCACTGTAGTCAACTGTGTGTGTGTCTAGCCACAGTAGCAAGTGTGTATCCTGCAGTTACCTCCCCAATCCCATAGATTGACAGTATTTTGATACTTGCACCTGCCTACAGATCCATTCCAGGCAGACCTCCCAACTTCTTTTCTCCAAAAGGTGCTGCTGATGTCATCCACTATAAGTTGACCTGCAGCCATGTAAAAGTCAGACATGTGCAATGGTGCTTATTTAAAGTACTATGTTCTGTAGTCTGTGTACCTAGATAGGTAGGGGCTCTGTTCTCACTGCAACCAACATGGGGTGTGTGTGAGTCTCTAGTCGGCAGAGTAGACATATTATCCTACATTTACATCTCCAATGGCATGGCTTGGCAGTATTTTGATACTTGCACAAGCCAACACGTTGATTTCATGCAGCTCTCACAACCTATTTTCTCCACATGGCCTGCTGCTGTCATCCACTATAAGTTGACCTGCAGCCATATAAAAATCTGACTTGTGCTGTGGCGCTTGTGTAAAGTACTGTGTTCTGTAGTCTTTGTACTTAGGTAGGGGTTCTGTTCTCATTGCAGTCAACTGTGTGCGTGCATGTGTGTGTGTGTGTGTGTGTGTGTGTGTGTGTGTGTGTGTGTGTGTGTGTGTGTGTGTGTGCATATGTGTGTGTGTGTGTGTGTGTGTGTGTGTGTGTGTGTGTGTGTGTGTGTGTGTGCGTGAGCTGTTACTTGAAATTATAGAGTGCATTTTACACCAGCATGTGGGACACTGTTATTACCATATGCTCAACAGAAAATGCTGATGTCATCAGCTATATCAGATTATTGCATATGTAGTCATCCCACCAGGGCATGATGAAAAATTAGCCCGGAGACCAGGTAGATGTCATCTCATCCAGTACCAGACAGATTATAGTGACATGTCTTTTAATCTATGCACATACATCAAGGCATGGTTTGTAGGCCCTATGTTATCTTGATGAGAAAGCCCTGTGGTCTGTCTAGCTGCTGCATGTGTCTGGTGAGGTAAATGCAAAAGAGAGCATTATACTGTATTGATCTTCTGATGAGATTTGACTAGAGTGCTGTCATACAATTGTGAGATCTGAATGTGATGGCGTGACTTATGATGTGCACCATATGTTTTTTTCTGGAAAATCATTAAAGAGAATAGTTATAAAGTAATGAGACACATTGCAGTTTCTGACTGAACAGCCCTTACAAGAGAATATACTACAAAGTAGTGAAATGATGATGCTATTCCCTGTATAACTTGGTAAGGCAAATATAAGTGACAGGTACAATTATCAGTTCAACAACACAAATGCAGATATACTAAGCACCAATGTAGCTATTCACCCTGTGAATCAGACACAAAGCTTTTGTATACCTGAATCCAAAGGAGGATATGGCACAGTTATCATCACTTACACAACATATTGTGTGCATGTGGGGGGCAGGAGGTCTAGGCTGACACAAAAGGTCAGTGAGTGTGTGTGAGTAAGAAAGGGAATCAGGCAGGTTGAACCATGTAACTGTTGTGTGTGTGTGTGTGTGTGTGGTGTGTGTGTGTGTGTCTGTAGGGGTCCAACATATGAAAGTGGTTTGTGAGAGTCTGGATGAACACAATCAAGCTCAGTGCTAGCTCTATGTCTTAGTATGTCAGACAGGTGTGAGCTGTGCATAGTAGAGTTGGCATTTCATTGTTATCACCCACAACAACAAGAACTTGGTCTGCCAGTAGTTGCAATGGCACCTCCACGCCCAAGGTCAGATGCAGAACTGCTACCTGAATGTGACTGATATCTGCTGGATGTGCTCCCTTTATAGGAATGCCCAGAACCATGACCCTATGGCCTGCTATGTTTGGGTGTGGACAGCACTCTCAGCAATGGGGCAGTAGAAGTACTGCCACTATGAGAGTGTAATTGGACATGGCCACGTTGGCTATCAACAGATGTTGTGGCTGACCTACACTCATGAGGACACCATTCCCCTCTCATCAGGTGTTCCATCACAGACACTGCTCATTCCAATGTTTCATTCATCCAATCCATTGCATTGGCAACATGGTGGAGGCAGTCACACATGTCAGCCTATGACACATCTACAACTCTGAGCATTTGTCTGGAGCACCTTTCAGAATATACCTCTGCTTCCTTGATGGCCCTAAACATAGTCAGGGGTCCAGGGAAGTAAATACTGTGGGAAGAAATAGCCAGGGAATTGTTATGGCTAGGCTTGTATAGGCCCTAGGGCCAATAGCCTAGTACCAACCTATGAACCTATGACCCTATATGTTCCATGACACAGGTAGAGACACCTACACCAGGTGGAGAGAGACAGCAACCTCCCTCAGACTACCCCATCAACCCTCCTGTGTGGCACCTTTCCCAGACTTTGGCTATGGCCAGAGTCAACAGGCACTGAAGCAGTGCTAGTCACACTTCCCTGATCAATGTCCTTGTTCCCCACCTGTCCAATATCTGTAGGCTCAGTGAACTGCGTAGGTGTAGGCCTACTGGCTGTATCCAGGGAAAATGAAGGGGATGGCTGGATGTCAATCTCTGTGTCAGATTCAACCTCTGCACCCCCTGACTGTGTCTCAGGTTGGCCATCATCATCATCAGTGTCTGCTGAGGCACTGACATCAGGTGGCACAGGGCCCACACTCCCACTGTCATAATCACCTGTGATAAAAAGGAAGAAACACAGGAATACATTAATACCTGCACTACTATGATGCAATATATGCTAAAAATCTAACAGTGCTACCACTATTACACACAGTACAGCAATATATGCAACAGGCTTAAAATGGCACACTATAATGTTTCTTTAAATTGATCTACAGTACTGACATACATTTATTTGGCTTACCATCTACAGAAGGCATATCTTGCTGGATTCCTGATGGTCCTGAAAGAAGTTAAGCAAGAGGTAAGGGCAACATCATTGCATTTAACAGTAAGACAGGGGGTAATACATGTTCTCCTCTATATCTGCATTAACTCTACTTTTAACAAGAACATGGCTGACAGCTCCAATCTAAGCTTATAACTGTAGCAATCTTCAGTCCACCCCCCCCCCAAAAAAAAAAAAAAAAAAAAGACGTGACACAAAAATAACATTTATGTCAATTGTTTTACTATACAACAATATTCAACTGGTCATATAACAAAGCCTACCTGGAAGCTCCTCTTCGGACTCAGAAGGAGTGGTGCCCATGTCAAGGACATACTGAGTTCCACTTTGCTGTGAGCTCTCATGATGGAAGATATTCACCAGGAACTCAGGTGCTGTAGCAGGCTCTCCCTGGTTACCCTTTGGTCTTAGGTAAGTGTAGCTTCTCGCCTTCCTAGAGTGGTAATCATGTCAGTGGCCCTGTGGTGCACGTGTTCATAGGTTCAGTTGTGGCTGCCACAGAATTGATGCTCTCAACAATCTGCTGCTATAATTGTGGCCTGTGTACCTTCCCAGCAGAAATACCCTATGTTGATGGAAAGTACCAAGAACTATGTTGTTCTCTGCATCACTGAATGGGAGTCTCCACCTCATTGAAATTGTTTGTGTCCTAAAAGCGTACAGAACGATAATACACATAAGTATTACATAACTACAAATTAACTCTTTCCAGATAAAGCAGTAAAGGTAGCCAGTCAGTATTACCCACTGGAAAAACATAAAACAGTCTACAGATGTGAAATACTAACAACAGGCAGGATACAAAACAAGGGAAGTAGCAAAAGCAATATATCCTTGTTTGTGCCATAGTAGTAACTCAACTACAGATTGTAGATAGCAATTCTTGATGTGTGCATATGCGTGTTCAAATTATACTGACTACAGTTTACATCAGGCCATTTGTGCCACTGGTACAGAGATCTAAAGTTACATTGCAATAATGATGAAAACCTAACAGTATTGTATGTTTGGGAAGTGTGGTTTTTGAGTCCAGAACTGCTGACTACTTTCTAATACTGTAATGTTATTTTGTCGTATAGATTACTGTATGCATACTTTCCTTTTACAGTTTAGAGATGCATGCTCACTGTTATTTGAGACTATGGAACTGTTGCTTTGTGCTATAGACTAAGGCATACATACTTTCTTTTACTGTTGAGATTTGAATGCTCATTTTGATACAATTGTATTAAATACCAACTAAGCCATCCTTAACTTTTTTCTCAAATATTTTTTTATTTTCAATTAAAATAACATTTACATAATATTTTTAAATATCATTTTAAACAACTATATACAATATTTACAATAGCCTGACTTTCAATTATATACACTGTATGTTATTAAATATAGAATTAACAGATCAGTTATCAGAGATACAATATTGATTATTGCAGAGTGTCCAACAAAGATATAACTTTCTTCCAAGGATTATTTACCAATGGCCTGGGATAGATTTGTAGTTCTTTGATTTTTATTTCCACCAATGCAGTTGTCTTCAGTAAAGTGTAGAATTCTTCCAAGGTCAGGGGTACATTTTAATTCCACCTTCTGGTTAAGCATTTACTAGATATAGCAAATATTGTCCATAAGAAATGCATATTTGTCTTATTCAGGTAGGGACCTTCGTTTACATTTAGCATTATCAATATTTTAGTTAAGGTAAAGGATTCATTAAATAAAGCTTGTAAAAAATGATGGATTCCATTCCAATATGATTTATTTTTATTACAGTCATAAACATTATGAATCCAGTCTGCTTTATTTGACTTTTTACACCTCCAGCAAAAGTCATTTTTAGTAGTACTGATCTTTTTAATTCTATCTGGTGTTAAAAATGCTCTATGTAAGTATTTCCAGTTAAATATTTTCCAGTACTGTGTGTTAGAGGTGTAATTAACTGATAGTAAGATGTTACTTTTAATTTCTTCTGTTAACTGCAATGACTGACCTTTTGTTAAGAACTTCCAATATGATGGTTTGGGAATTGTTTTATATGTTATTAACTCTTTATGTAGATTTGAAATGGAAATTTTCTTTTCACAACTATTATATATAAATTCATACAGAAAACTTATTTGATTTGGAATATCTTTAAATGAGGAATTATTAATTAATCTGCATAAATCTTGAGTGTAAATTAAAATGCTTTGTAAGGTTAACCAGTCCTGTGTTGGAATATTGTAAGCAGTTTTTATCATATGTATATCTAAAACATTTAATTTATTTACATATTGAAACCAGCATAAGAATCTATTTTGTTCCCAGGAGGCTGTTGTTTCCCTATATATTTTGTGAGGAAAGTTCTTTGTGATGGTAAATGGGGTTAAAAGGTCAAACCAAAGTTTTAGATCTATGTTTGCATTGATAAGTTTCCTAAAGGAATTGATGTAATGAATTATCGGTGTTGTTTTAGAAGGTTTAGTTATATTATATTGTATACTTATGCATAGTATGTATCAGGGTTTGTTTGATTTGTCAACTATTAAAATTTTTTTAACAGATTAAATTCGTTTGTTAATATAGCCATTGTTAATTCTTTCCAGTTGACAAAATAATTTGGGTTTATCCAGTCTATTGTAGTTTTAAGCACAGATGCTTTTATATATGTTTCTATTTCTAGGAAGTTCAATCCTCCTTGTTTCCAGGGTTTAATGTGATGAGTTAGAGCTACTCTATTCTTTTTGGGATACCATAAAAATTTTATTAAACATGAGTTTATTTCTTTAAGACTGCATCTTTCAGGAATTAACTGTATTGCTACTGCTACATATAGTATTTTTGGCAATAAGACCATTTTTATTAATTGCAATCTGTCTTCAAAAGTTAATATAATTTTGTTCCACTTTTTATATATATTTTTATTGTTTCAGTAATGTTTTTATAATTTATTAATATTGTTTTATTTATATTTTTGCATAACACTATTCTTAAATAATTTAGCGTAAGTTCTTGTTTTCCTATGATGGATTTATCTGTAACTTGTAGGTCTTTTTTCTTATTTAAAAATAGAAATTTAGATTTTGATCTATTAAAGTATAGACCTGAAATCTTATAAAATTTCTCCGTTACTTCTTCTAGCTCTCTGAATGACTCTCTGGAGTTTGATAGTGTTAATAAAATTTCATCAGTAAAAAGCATTATTTTAGATATGTACTGGTCATAGACTTCTATTCCTTTTATTCTTGGATTATTGCGTATTATTTCTGCAAGTATTTCTATAGCCAAAGCAAATAAAATAGGAGAAAGGGGGCATCCTTGTTTAGTACCTTTAGTTATATGGATAGAATCTGAGGTGAAAGGACCTAATTTAATGTAGGCTAAGTTATTAATATATATATATATATATATATATATATATATATATATATATATATATATATGTGTTTTTTTAGTAATAAGATGAAGGGAGGAGGCAATTCAAACAATGCCAAAGTTTTAAATAGATATTCCCAGTTGAGGGAATCAAAGGCTTTTTCTATGTCTAATCCAATTACAAGTGTTTGTCCATCTTCTTTATTCACATAATCTATAAGAGTAAGTATCCTTTTAATATTATCATGTGTGTGCCTGTTATATAAAAATCCAGTTTGATCATTATTAATTGTCTTTGAAAGTGGGATTTTCATTCTGTTAGCTAGGATTGACATGAATATTTTGTAATCATTATTCAGTAATGATATAGGTCTGTATGAGGTGCAAAGGTATCATGGTTTATTATCTTTTAGAATTGGTATTATGAGAGAATATTTCCATGAGGGTGGTATTTTTGCTTCTGACTGGACTTCTAACAAAGTTTTATGAAAAAGGGAGATTACTGTTGAAGGGAAGAGTTTGCAAATTTCCGTAATTATACCATCTATCCTTGGAGCTTTGTTAGATTTACTTTCTTTTATCTTGTCAACAATTTCTTTGTAGGATGTAAGTTTTTGTAGGTCTAGTTTTAAGTTTTCGGGATTTTTTTTTATATTGATAAGGTTTATATCTAAGTTTATTTGGCTGGTATCTAAATCTTCTTTTTTGAAGTGTTCCATATAATGGAACTGAAATGCTTCAAGGATGTCTCCTATATCTGATACTTTTTTCCCTTTCTTTTCATGATATATACTACTAATGTTATTTGCTTTAGATTGTATTTTAATTCGTGTAGATAAGTTATGTAGATATCTGGGGGAGGTGGCTAATGAGTTTATTTTTAATTTTTCCAAGGTTAGACAACATTTTGTGTGTTAGAATTTCATTATATTTTTTATTTAATTCCTCTGTTTCTTTTTTGACTTCTGGACAATTCTTATTTTTTTTAGAGTTTGCCATCAAGAGTCTGGTTTGCAAGTCTAATGATTCAGATTCCCACTCTCAAACTTTGTTTTTGTACCAGCCAAGGGTCTTACCAAATAAATACGCTTTTAATGAGTCCCAAACCATGACTCTACTGATTTCTGTTGTATTATTCATTTCAAGAAATAATTGTAGTTCTGACAACATCCAGGGTCTGAATTCTTTAATTTTCGTGATATATGATGGAATTCTACTTGAGAGGATTAAGGGTTTAAACTTTATTTGGAGCTTCATTATCAGAGAGTCATGATCTGAGAAGGGGCATGGAACTATTGAGAAGTTGAGGATTTTTGTTTGTAAATCTTGAACTACGAATAATTTGTCTATTCTGGTTTGTGTTCCAAATCTATGGCCTTTATGGGAAAATAATAAGGATTTATCAAAAGTGTCTATTAAATGAAACGAATCAATCCATTTTTTAAGGATTTTGAAATAGTTGCTATGCAAAAAGACTTCTTGGCGGTTTCAAAAGCTTCTAAGGTACAATTAAAGTCTCCTCCCAGTATAAGATTTCCTTTATAATTGTTGGAAATAAAATCTAAGTGTTTTTTAACCGTTTCTGCTCCAATTCCTGGGAACCAATATAGATTAGCTATGTTATTAAATTTAATTATAACAAATGCTAGTAGACCTTCTTTGTATTCATATTTATAAATAACTTGTGGAGTGATTATGTTTTTCTTCCAGAGAATTGATAATAATTTTGTCTTTGTTCTATAAGAGGATTGAGCTAAGACTGTATAGTCCTTAGGATTCCAAAATAAAGCTATAATTAAGCTTAAAATGCATTTCATGGAGAAATACTACTTGTGCCTTATTTAGATTTAAATATTTTAGTAAGTTTGATTTTTTATTTGCATTATTTAAGCCATTAGTATTTAATGATAAGAATGTTAAATCCATTTCAAGTTATTGTTGGAAGAAACTTTTTTCTTTTTTTCTTTTTTTATTTTGATTATAGTAGTTATACTATATTCTCTGATAACATTGGATGCTATTTTTATGTGTGTAAACTTGGGAGTGTAATTTAATGTTCTTTCTTCTTTAAATATAAGTAGGGTAAAATTCTGGTCAGGCTTTATAAAAGTACTTCTATAAACCATTAATTCTAAAGTATCAAATACAAGTAAATATGAATTTCCCATTAAACATGGAATTAATGTCATTCCTAATCCAATAGATAAAGATAGATCTATTGGATTATCACTCATACATTTAACCAACAATATCAACTGAGCTCCATATGTTAAATTATTATATGGGGAATTTTCTTAAAAGAGATATGAAATTCTATATTATTCTATTATTGTTCTATAGTATTTTATATATTAGAATGGAATGTTAATAGTGTAAACAATTATTATGTTGACTTAGAAAATACCCAATATTTAGTTACCCTTAAGAGATCCCAAACATGTCAGATATGTCATTTTGGATAAATTAAATACAACAGAGGAGCATACACTAAATAAGCCCACAACAAATAGATTATTTTTAAAATAATTTGACTAAAAGGACTCTACAGGAGACAATGAGTGATTACCATTGAAATATGAATTTACTGTAGGTGTACTGTCTTCCTTTACTTTCCCACTCTTCAGCTCACCAACTTCAACTTACACTTATGGAAAGACATGACTTATCAGTGGTATCCTGACTCTGAGTAGAGGTGCCCTACATTCTAGTGTGCAGTGCTCTTACATATTTATAGATTTACAAAGCAGAGTCTAGGAATGAACTATGGTCACCCTGACAATTCCCATCCTGCATAGGGCACCTCCTGCTCCCAGAATGGGTAATCACATCAGGTCTAGAATGAATGTGAACGTACCTATATGGTAATCAAGACTTACCTTAAGTATTAAATAGTATTTAGAGCATCTTAAAGAGTTCTCGGGGCAGTTAGAATACTCTTAAGCTTCTCCTCCCTTGACCAAAAACAGAGATTTCCCTTCCCTTTCTTTCCCTTGTTTTAAATCAGTACTAATAAAAGAAATTCAGCAAACATAGGTAAACAGAAATAACATTCAGTAGTCCATCTTGTACATGACTCGTAATCCATTAAACAAGTCAGTGACTAACATCACTTTAGTAACCATTATAAAGACAAATTAGAAATAATTTTCTAGCTCTTTAAATTTTCTGATAAAGCAAAAAGTTAACAATAAGCTATTTTAACTAAAAGTATAAAGCATTTCAATGTTTCCTTGCATGTATACATTTTAACTTATATTGTAGTGTCAATAGCTGTCTTTGAAATCTGTACAATACTTCACTTCTTCAAATCATTCCTTTTTCAATGCAGGTTTTGTTTTGTCAAAACGGCAACAATATTTCAAGGGCACAATTAATATTTAGACTGATGTTTCAAATAAATAACTTGTCAGTTGCCAATTGAGTTAGTTTAGAATGTATGGTTAGTGCAAATATAGCTTGTTGCAAAAATAATATGTATTTTTTCATGTGCTCTAGAGACTGTCATATGCAAGAAACATATATAATGTACCATATATAGAGCAGATAGCTTATGGATTCAGGTTGTTAAAGTAAATTATGCTTATTAATCAGGCAGTTTCTTTTAAATTCACAATTAATTTGGAAACATTTCAGTTGAGTTTCCAGGAATGTGTAGTCCAATGTGAGTAACTGAGTCCACTTTTCCTCATAAACATATGTCACAATTCATTAAACTAAGCAGAGTCTAACATCTGTCTAATAATCATTATAAAGACAAAGAATAGTAATTTCCTAGCTCTTCAAACTTTTTGATATCGCAAAATGTTGACAGTAAGCTATTTTAACTGGAAGGCTAAAACATTTCAATACTTCCTTGTGAATATACATTTTTACTTTTACTGTAGTGTCAAGAACTAACTGTGGTGGTGGTGCTGCGGTAGCGTTGTCGCCTCACAGTTAGACGTTGCCCGTTCGATTCTCAGTTAGAGCGTCTTCTGTGTGGTGACATGCGTGAATGGGCGTTCCTTCATTGAAGGTTGTGCGTTAGGCCCGGCAAGCCAGCACGTAAAAATCTACTGCCAATCATTAGCGGACCGGAGTTCCGCTGTGGCGACCCCTAACTGGGAAAAGCCGAAGGACACAAACAAACTGTAGTGTCAAGAACTGTCTTTGAAATCTATGCATTACTTCACTTCTTTCAAGTCATTCATTTTACAGTTCACATAATATTTTGTCTAAATGTCAATAGCAATTCAAGGGCACATTTAATAATTAAACTGATATTTTAAATGAATAGCTATCAGTTGTCAAGTGAGTTTGTACAGAGTGAGAGGTAACTGCAAAAATAACATGTTGCAAAAAGTAATATGCATCTTTTCATGTGCTATAGAGACTGTCAGTTTCAAGGCACATATAAAATGTAACTTTTACAGTGCAGACAGCTTGTGGAATCACCATGTTAAAATGAGTAATACTTTTTAATCAAGCATCTACATTTCAGTGCACATGTAGTTTGGGAACATTTCAGTTGTGTTTCCAGGAATATGTAATCCTATGAGGATTAATCATAAAATATATACAAATAGTCCTATTATGTATTTATTTTACCTTGTTTAGGTTGTTTTTCATTTTAATAACTAAACAACATTACTTTTCCTTATTTGTTATCTGTGAGGCTAAATGCACTTCGCTGATTCAGTGTCCTAAGAAACTGCAGCAATTGTTTACTGTTGCTATGGCAACACAAATAGAATGTGAAGAAAGATTCACTTCTCTTAACCAGCAGTACATTTTTCCCTCCCTTTTTATGTATTTGTTAATACTAAAAGGAAATAATTCAAAGGACATATATACATGAATGGAACATCTCAGAGTTAATCACGAACACGTCCCCAATCCCACTAAGCATAACATTGACTATCATTAATCTAATAAATATTGTAATAAAAATTAATTAAGTTCACTATTCCAATTAGTCTATCTTAAAACTAGATTATTTTAGACTATTATTTATCTATGTGTAGATAGTGAGTTATTAAATATATACAGACTATATTAGTATAGCAAATAGGAGAGAATTTAGAAAGGGAGACAAGATGCAGTTAAAATAAATAATGAGAAAAGAGAGAAGAGAGAAAGAAAAGAGAAAATACACATATACAATGTATGTTGATTTACAGTATAAATATTTTATGTGCTATATAACCCTCCTTCTGTGAAAGAAAAGTACCCTGTTTTACATACCTGAGTTAATGTGAAAACTCTCATGTGTCATCTATTTTCAAAAAATATAGATAAAGATTCCAGTAGTTAGTTACCTTTGTTTTAAAATTCCAAGCAGTAAAATTGGTCCTTTAAAGTAATGTTAAAACAATTCATATCATAGTAGATGCTTTGAGAGATTTGGCTGTAACAGTATCAGTCTTTTGCTTCTTCTTTTTGACATCTGTCCAGACATTTGTTTCTTTTGTTCTCTTGAGAGAAGGTGACATCCAATCCATATCTTCTGGTAAAGTAATCACATTATTAGTTTTAATAAATGAAGAGGCTTCCTCTAAGTCAATAAAAGTCCTCATCTCTTGGCATACAGTATTCTTATCTCAGCTGGATATGCAAGTTGTGCCTTGATGTTATTTTGTTTCAGAAACTTTATCATTGGCCACACTTTTTTCCTTTGTTCCATTATTCTAGATGAATATTCGTTATCAAATCTTATCAGGCTCTGTTTATATTTTAGAGGTGCCTTCCTCCAAGCAGATCTTAAAATCAGTTTCTTGTCCAAGCATGAAAAAAAATGATAATTATTGACCTAGGAGGAGAGTTTGAGTTAGTTGCAGGTTTCCCAAGAGCTCGGTGTGCCCTTTCAATGCCAAAAGAAAGTCCTTCTTTTAAATTTAAAAAGTCAGGGCTCCAGCTTGATAAAAAGGAAATAATATCCTCACCTTCTGTGTTTTCAGGTAATCTGAAAATCCTGATGTTATTTCTCCTCTCCATTTTCCAAGTCATCTACTTTATTAACCAACCAAGTGTTTAAGAGGCAGTTATTTCTGTGTTTCCTCTTCTTTAAGTCTGCTTTCTAAGTCATTTAGAGAAACCTCTATTCCTGTTATCCTTGTCTGGTGTTGTTGTAACATTTCCTACAGGGTGTCAGCCTGTTTTTGACTGTTTGTTTTAAGATTTTCCAGGTTCTCTTTAAAATCATCCATCTTCAAAGACAACTCCTGCAGGGTAGATGCCATCTGTTGTAGTTCCTTCTTTAAGGCAGCATCCTGGTGAGAATTCTTTGAGTTGCTCTTTTTAACAAGTGAATATATCACCAAGCTTTTTGACAGGAAATTATTTGTAAAACTTCACCAAAGTTTCTAATTATGTAAATTAGTCCTTTATCTATAAGATTTTAAACTTTGAAGAAAAAATATTTTTTCTTGTCTTATTTAAATAGATAAATGGAGCTCTAAAATACTGCTGCTTTCAGTTAGCCATTCAGGCTCCACCCCTCACCATCCTTAACTTTTAATGCTACAATAACAGTACTGCTCTGATACATACATACCACATGCTTCTCACATCCTTGACAAATGCGTGGCATGGGCTTCTCACATTTGATGCATGTTCTTTGGCAGCTGTGGGGAAAAAACGGAACAGAATACCATTATGAATACCAGTCTTGACTATATTCATCTTTTAACTCTTATATTTAGTCACTGTAATTGATACTTACACATCTGTGGGGTGTCCCTCATACTAAATTCCCCAATACAATGGTCTAGGGTATCCTGCTTCCTCCTCCAGGGGTCATCAGTTTGATGCTGGCATTGTTCACCAGTCGGGGGGATACACGTAGCCCTGGTCAAAGCCTTGGCAATACTGTTCCAGGCTTTAGACTTGTATTCTAAGCCTGAATAGTCCCACTGCAGCAACCGGGGCCCATGGTCCTTAACTAGGAGTCCATTAAAGACTTTGGACTCCTGAACACCCCACCTTTCTGCTCAGAAGTGCACTCCCTTACTAGAAACACCAGACATAACTACCATAGAGCAAGCTCAATGTAGAATGAACATTTCCTGACAATTGCATTTTGTATCCTTATGTTTTCCTACCAGTGCATGTATTGTGCTTACTGAGAGTGCGCACTTTTTGGTTTTTGCAACATTTGAAAATGTTACACATCACTCACCATCATGCAAACACAGTAATCGAGGGCGCACTGCTGGGCAATATGTTTGCAAAATAGTAAGTGATGCAAAACAGTGTCAAGCAATATAATTTTAAAGTTATTTGATATACAGGCACTTCTGTAACTGTGTTAGTCAAATGGGTAGGCCATGGCAGTCCAGATAGCAGAAATGTACTTTCATGAATATAGTACGCAGTATACCCACAGTCATAATTTTGATAATAAATGGACAATACATAGATAAATAAATAAGTAAAAATTAGTGTCAGCCCTCACACATAAAATATTAATATCAGCTACACTATGTCAAGTGTTATAAGTGATAGTGACTATAATGCGAAGAGGAACAACATTACAAGTGTATGGAATATGCTATATTCAAACCCTGGACGATGTGTACAGTAGTCCTACATTTACAGTTGTTGCCACAAGAAGGTTGAGTAACAGTCATGTATGTTGCACTTCATTGCTATAATTTGCAATGTCACAGCACAAAAATAAAGTTTGCTCACCCTCTACTAGAACCCAAGACCATCTGCATTCCAGACCTGTAATTAACACCTGCTGCCACCAGATTACTTACATGATGTTCCCTATCTTAATATTAATTGTAAACTTTTTGCTGTTAATTACAGTACAACACCACTTACCATGTTTGCACTATGGCCAATAGTATTAATTGAATGCATCCAGTTTATGTTTATGGCTATCTGGGTCTTGTTTGCAACCTGGGTTGTCCATTCATTATGTTTGTGCACTGCCACTCTTCACGCAAACCAGATGAGCATGGACCAAATATGTTTGTGCTAAGCTGCACATCGCTCAAACACTAGCCCCCTCCCAAAAAAAATGGAGAAATAGTTCAGATGAAAAACAATCTATGGCAGTGCCCCAAACAAATTTTAATGAAGAAAACTCAAGAAAGGGAAGAGCAATTGCTGTGCTGTCATACAATCCACTTTCTCGGCCAGCACCCTTACATGGAAATGCTATCCACAATTCATACCTTTCAACTGTCCAGATTTTTGCCTCATATTTTTGGGCAGCTCCTTGTAAAATGTGTGGTTTTATGGAAAATCAATGAAGACTGAAGTCAATAAATAATAACATACATTTGAGTTTCATACTTCATATCCTTTAGAAAATGCATGCTAACACAAATTGTATTATTCTATGTACTTACCAAGTTTATAAGAACAATATTTAATATCTGTCACAATTTCTGGGCCTTTGTCCCTCCATTATTTTAGTCTTTGCCCAGATTTCTTACACTAAAAGGTTGAGAGGTATGATCCACATTGATATTAGAGGTTTCTTGGCCAGAAACACTGCTGCAAGCCATGAAACCTTGCTTATGCATGCCATGCCTCTTTAATATGCATGGCATGATGCCACACATTGAACAACATTGCTTACACAAAAACACTCTGTAGGCACTGCGTGAAACTTCCATGGAGTTCACTGAATCCTGGGGTATGTTTATAAGGTTTTGACTAAAATAAAGTCTCTTCTTATTCTGCAGGCTTACTCTTTGGTTAAAAAGCTACAGTAGCTAGAATAAAAAGGTTAAATGAAAGAGCCTTCTTTATGTTTCCTTAGAATGAATTTGAATACCATTTTGTATGGAAAGATTTGGATGAAAATGTCTGAAATACCACTTGAACAAAATGAGTAAATGAATTCTTTACACTGAAAGCAAACCCACACACATCTACTTGATTATAATCAAGTTTGAATTTACTGCACTTTGGGGAAATTGGGATTTCCTTCATTACAGTACAGTCGGTAGAAAGAAAATTTGATTACATTTTTGAAAGTATGAGAATATAAATTGTTTTTATTGGATTTTAAACATGAACACAAATAGTAACATTTGAATTAAAAAGAAATATTTGACATAATACAGAGAGAGAAAAACTAGAAATAAAAAACAAGTAATTAGGAAAAAACACATATAAAACAACTATTTACAAGGGTGTCTACTAAACAAAACATATTCTAAGGAGTACATCTGCTATCAGTTGTCATGAAAATATCAATCAGTTTATTTAATAGTTCATTTAAACTTTTCCAAGCATTAGATGATGAAGTGATTTTTGCAGATCTTGATTTAATGGTAATGACTTCCAGTTGACAAACTTCAGTTGAAATGTTCAAAAATTCATTGAAGGAGGGAGCAGATTCATTCTTCCAGTTTCTTGTTATTACTTTCCTTGCAATTGTTATTATGCTCCATAGAATCAGATATTTCAATCTTGTAACACACTCTGCAATTGGAGTATTAAGAAGAACTAGTGATTTAGTTAAAGAAAATTTGTCAGAATATAAAGCCTGTGGGAAGACATTGATATCCTTGCAATATGGCTTAAGTATAACACAATCAAAAACATATGCTGCCAGTCAGCTTTAAGGTCTAACTTACATCTCCAACAGACTGTCTTATTTTTGGATATTAATTCAGTTTTGTGTGGAGTAAAACATTATCTATGTAAAAACTTCCATGAAAATAATTTCAATTTAAATTAACAAGTAGCTTGTTAGATGATGATAAAATTAGTTTTTATCCTCATCATTGGGGGATTTATTATTTATGAGTCTAAAATAATTCCTTTGTTGTATTCAAATTATTTTTGATTACTTTATAAATTTTGAATAAAAGACCTTTTCCAGATATTTTCTGTTGCACCATAAGAGATAAAAATTCAGTTAAGTTAGGAATAAAATCTCTTACCGATGGTTACATAGCTTTAATTTTGTGTTCAACAAACATAGGTGCCAGAAGCTGTTGAAGACTGGGGGGGGGGGGGCAGAGGTTGTGAGGGGCACTTAGTGATCTAAAAAGGGCAATGTTTTATAACTATTTACTACCACAACATAGGTTCACTTGGAGGGTATTTTAAGCTTAGCCAATTCTCTTTTAGTGCTTGAATAAACATTTCCCGATTTGCCTTACCTATCCTATGGCTGATAATTTTATATTAGCCGTAGTGAGAATAACTGTGATCATACCATAGATAATTTGAGGGGACCCATATAAGGGATGCAGCATTTAGGGACTGTCTCTATCCATTAGTGGCAAGATGTGCAATCCTGGAGTGCATTTTCTATTACCCATCCTTAGATCCAAGTTACATTTGAATATGGACAGTGATGAGCTCTGTTTTACTTGAATGGATACTCTGTTCTGGAAAGTGGTAGCCTCTGTGATATATATCCATCTCTCCACAACATTCAGTTTAGATACCTGGACTGAGTATTTCTGATGCCATTTGACTTGTTGATGTTCAATAGGTCTATCAGTATTAGGTCAGAGGATGCCTTGTATGCCAAACACGTCACCTCTAAGAACTCTATAGGGTACTGAGTACAGTGAGAAATCTTTGAGGTGGTCCATGTAAGACCTATTGTTTAGGACTTGCATCCTTTTAGTAAGGTCTCTCTGTGGGTATTCCAATTGTTGCATGGGTCTGGACAGATACATGCCAAAGTGGGCATTATATAAAATGATTGCCCAAAGAGGACTTTTTAAAGGGGGACAATAACATCTCTAGATCTAGTCACAATCAATTTGTCTGTAAGTTGTGCAATATAGAAATACATTCTTATGACTCTGGGCACATTTTGATCAAAAGTTAGGTCTCTGCACACACAAGTTCCCAAATGCCAAACAACTGGGTCAGTTCTCAGGGGGCATTGTAAATTTGGCAGTTCCCTGGAGTAGATGACTTCCCAAAGGATACGATAAAGTATTTTTTGGAGTTTAGTTTTAATTCATGATTCTGGCACCAGTTATTATTTGGGAAAAACCTTCCTGCATGATGGTTAAGTCTTTGGGGATTCAATAACTGCTCCTAGCTTGTAGTCATTTCAAACTTAGTCAGCCAAAGCCCTTTCATATTTCCTTTTACTTTTATTTTTTTACACTTGAGTTTCAGACAAACACCGAGCCATTTACTAAGCAAACGATACTGTTTCACAATGAAAGCAGACTTAGCATGAGCAATAAACTTCTCTGCCCTTGAAACTCACATTCATTGAAATGGCATGAAAACCCACATTCATTTTGCATTTGGCCAGTGGAGGACTAAGCTTGCCTCTGGGCTGTTTTCAAACCATAGGCTCCTTACACATTTTAGTGACATGCATAGATGTATGTGTTTTTTGATTCACCTTCCTGATTTTTGTAAGAAAGCTTTTAAATGTTAATCATGGATATCTGAACTTCCAGTTCTCAGTGGAAATTATAAATATGGCACAGATACTTGAATTCACAGATGCCTACACACATATGTAACACCTCCTATCTTTGTTATGTTTAATTGAAAAAAACAAAAGTGTTGTTGGATGTTTAAACACTACCAAGTATCCCAAGGATTGTGAAATTCTACTTATGTGACTGCAATAAAATTCTCTGAAAAATCCATCAAACTGGAAGTGGATATTTTAAACAGAAACTAGAGGATGAATGCAAAGTAACCATGACAAAGCATTTCAGTACGCTCACAATTTCCCCTGATAGATTCTACAGATTTTCATATGGAACTCAAATGACTATTACTCATTAAAATGTCCCTCACTGATTTTTATTTCTTCATTTTTTTTAATCTTTTTATTACTTTTCATATATCAAGTTGGCATTTTAAGCATGATTGGCAATTAGGTGCATTAGCTACATGCACATTTGATAATGCTAAATATTGATTTATATCATATATCAGAAGAAATGTGTAGCAATAATATTTACAACCAGAAGCAACAAATGCAGATAAAACTATATCCCTACTCTGAAATGGAAAATTGTCTATTCATTCATTTTCATGTTGTGAATTTTATTCAGTTCATGGGAGCAGAGGGCCTGAAGATTATCTCAGTACTCGGTAGGTGCAAGGCAGATAAACTGATCTTACCTAAGTGTCCTGTCTACTGAGGGACACACACACACACACATACACACACACACACACACACACACACACACACACACACACACACACACACACACACACACACACACACACACTTATACTTGAATTGAACGACAGCAAAAAGGAAGCATGTACTGTACTTGATTTGAACAGATATACACACTTCCCTTACTTGGATGGCAACACACACAGTAACAACCCCCCCTCACACACACACAGCAAAATGATTCCCTTACCTGAATTGAACGGCAGGCTCGGCAGCAGTAGCAGTAATGTTTGAATGGCATCAATAAGACGCATGTATTTTCAAATTGCGCACGTGGGTGTTCAGGAAGAAAAAGACACCACTGAGCACAGCTAGTTGTAAATTCCACATGCGCGTGTAAGTAGACTTCCGCTTTGGCATGCGATGCATGCATGGATCCTTAAAGAAGACGCTCGCTGCTTTTAATTGCCTATGTAGCTCAGTGAAGATGATGTTTGGAGCTGTAAAAGAGGGGGATGCCCCCTCAATCTATGGTTCCGGCGCCCATGTCAACAAATTGTGTCTACAAATTTATACATGCAACCACAAGTCTTCACCCAAATCAAGTCTATTAAATATGTATCCATCAGAATACAAATTTCCCTTATTCATTAACTGAAACCAATCCATCAGATTATTTTCCTTGAAAGTGGACATTGTGGATAAATTTAAAGTATTTTGAGTATAAGCAATTGGAAAAATAAGAAAAAAAACATGCTGTATACATTGAATTCTTATGGATAACATTTCTCATGGTATTCAATATGATAGTGATGTAATTTGAGTTGATTGTTTGATTATAATCATTTATGAAGTATTCTTTTAATAACCAGAGCAAGGAATTATTTAAAATTAAATAATAATTAAAATGTTTAAGGGAGTAGAATTGTATCCAAAAATTTCCTTGGAAATCCTTCCAGTATAATAATAACTATTTGTCCAAACAGCTATTGTTTTGATAATAGATGGTAAAGAACATAGTTCTAAATCTGGTAAACCAATTCCACCAAAGGACCAGCTCCTAATGTAATGACTTACAGCTATTTTGTCCTTCCTAGGATAACACAATAACTTTAATATTAAAGAATGAAATTCTTTTATAAAACTTTTTGGAGAAGCTAAAGATAATGATTGTACAATATATAGGATCCTTGGTAAGACACTCATTTTAATTATAGAAAGTCTCTCATCCATAGCAAAGAAATATTTATTCCACTTATTTATAAGATTCTCTAGAGAGGTTAGACTTATTTTGTAATTGACGACTGTTGCTTTTTGATGTTTGTATGATAGTTATAACCAAATAATTTATCTTTTTTTCTTGGACTAGGTATTTATTAAATCTTATTTCTATATCATTAATATTATGATTTATAGGTAAAATTTTCATTAAAAGTAAGACCAGATTTTTTCTGAAGATTTCCATTAGGATAAAAAGAGTGGAAAGCAAATTATTAAATTAATTTAGTGTCAAAAGAATATCATCTGCAAAAAACTTAATTTTAGAAGTTAGATTCTTACCTATCTGAATACCTTTAATGTTTGAGCATGATTCTGTCAAATTAGCAAATGACTCTAAAAGTAAAGTAAAAAGTAAAGGTGAAAGTGGGCATCCTTGTTTAGTTCCTTTAGAAATTGTAATTGGTATGGACCTATTTTTACAAACACCTAAGAATTAACAACAGTGCCGGCTGGTGACTTCAAATCAAAGGGGGGCTGCAGGAAACAGCTGGATGGGTGGGTTCAATGGGAATGGGTGTGGACAACTAGAACGGGGAGGATCTATGTTCAAAACCACAAAAACTGTAAATACGCTGCCCTGAGTGCCAAACCATCATTATGAGACTCCAATCAAGACAAAATGAAGTATAGAAGAAAAAATAGTTCAATGCATTGGCTGCATGACAGCTTACTTAATATCTAGATGGATACAAAAAGATTGTGAGGCATGAAAAAATAAATTACTTTTTAAATACATTACTGGAATGCCACTCAAAATCAAGTATAAGAAAAACAAGCGGCACTCAACTCAAACCACTTCTCCTTGCACTGCAGTTCTAATTATAATTTACATTTGGCCTTATTAAAGTACCAAGTAACATGCTGAAAGTAGCAATCTCTGTGATACCCCCACTTGTAAAAATGTTTCTTATCCTAAAAAGACCTGCTGCCTGACAACTATCTACTTGTTTCATGGGGTAAACATGATCAAAGTAAAAAATGAAAAGCAAACAAGAAACAAGCTCAACATACATTACTTAAATGATTACTGCACAGGCTATGGACCACACATGATAGATTAGCATTCTGTTTAGTTTGCAGGTAAAGCCTGCAAAGATGACCGCAAGTCTCCAACAAATGCAATGAGCTTCTTAAAATAATGTAATCCTGTCCTTTATTACAAATACTGTCATATGCATTTCAATACCCAAGGCTTATATGTTATCTAGTTATGTAAGTATTCTCTGCATGGAAACAACAGAAAGACTTTCAATGTTGGCACTTCTGTAACAGTATGCTTATTAAAACTGAAAACAGCCTAAGAGGAAGCGGTAGGTTTTAAAACAAGAAAAAAACAGTTTTGTTTTTCGCTTCATAGTATAGACTGCATATGTAGACTGCATATGTGGTGGTTTACATATATTTTTGGTATACCTGACATAAAATAGGACACCGAAGCTGTATTAGCGCTCTTTAGCACTAAAATTTGGAATTATGTTAGTGTTTATGGTAGGGTGGCTGCATACATGATTAATTTAGGTAAGTTTCTGTTCTTCTTAACAAGAAGACAAGTAGTACTTCAGGTACACATGAATCTCTTTCCCCATGTTGGGCAACTGTGTTCTCCACCATGAAGTATTGATGTATAGTGTATTCCTTGTACGGCTTTTCCTAGGTACAGTATAGTTGCTGTAACACTGTTACTTTGATTCCTACTGTGTGCATATCACTTAAAAATTGCATTTACCTTAATGTGTTAACCTCATTGAACATTTTGAAATTACTAACTAGTGTATACCTGGTTAAGTGGTTACATATGCACTCTCTTTAGTAGTTGAATTACTTAATAAGTGTGTCTGACTTACTGCTTATCTTACCATTATTTTTCTCTCTCTCTCTATGTATCCAGCTATCCAACCTGCTTGACCTGCACTAGGTTTTGACTTATTGCCCTGTATAACACTGCTGCATCTTCCCCAAGCTAAGGGAAATATCCAAACCTTTCTCTGGGCATCATTCCCTCCAGGATTCAAGAAAGTATGTTTTAAAAACAATGTTTGTAAAAATGACTCTTCTTATATAACCCCAGGTGTCTATTGTACCCCCCCCTAGCCAGAACAGCCAGCAGCCTAAACCTTCTCCCCTCCCAACTTCCATATCTTCCCCTCTTATAGCCTCTTCATACAACTCCTGAGTTAGCCTCCCTCTCCCACTAGATCTGCTATCCCTGCGATTAGCCTTGGCTGCAGGATAGCCTTTGTCCACTAGGTGGCACTCTCCTCCCAGGCCTAATCTCCTTGAACAACTATCTTCCAATCCTAAATTATAGAACTCAGACATTCATTCCCTAATATATCTATCTATCTGGCAGACCCACTATACCCCCTTTTTTTACTAAACATTTCTCTACTGCACAACCCACCATCTCCCTTTAAAACGTACCTTAACAGTCAGCACTCCACTGATTGATTTTCTCAAAATTTAGTCCTTCACTGGCTCTTCCTGCTCCGTTCGCCCTGCAGGCTCACTACGCTCCCCTACCCTGCCCCCAAATTCCACCCGCCCCCAGTGTTCCTACCTTTATACTAGCCTAACCACACCCCCTAATTACTCAACCACTCCCACACATCACATTCCTCCAACTACAATTCTTCCTTCACATGCACCCAACTCCCACTCCCAACCCATCAAAACTCACTCTCTTCTATTAACTCATACATACCCTCTATCCCAATTACTACCTTACCCCATGATGTCTCCACTAACTCCCACTGTATCTCCACAACCTAGACCACATCACTACCTCATCCCACCACTGCTCACACTTTATCTTCTCACTGCCTATGAATTCTACCATCTACCTAACACTCAACACCCTAACTCAGCTACCGCCACCAGTATCCAACCACACCCCCCCATACAAATACTACCCCACCCCATCTCCAATTCCACTACTCTAAAAGCTCTCCACCCCATACGACCTACATATTTAAACTCTAGAACTAAAAACTATCACCAACTCCTACTAAAGATCACCAAACTCATAAGAAGTATATTACCTACCCTAATAGCTGACGGCGATATCCATCCTAACCCAGGCCCAAATACACAGGCTGCTACCAATCCCACAAATAATACTCCTTCTAACCTAATAAGTTTATATCATGCCCCTAACTCATTTCTAGTCTGTCACCTAAATATTAGAAGTATAAATAAGAAAATCCACTACCTGCATTCCCTCCTGGACATTCACTCCCCTGATCTTCTCTGTCTTACAGAAACCTGGCTCAAGCCTGCTATCCCTGATAATGAAATTATACCCCTAACTACAATATAACAAGACTGGACCGGAAAGGTAGAAAAGGAGGCGGAGTAGCCATCCTTTATAAATCCACTGTTGAGGTAGCCACAATTACCTCCGAAACAGTCACCAAAGCCATAGATGAAGGAAAGGTAGTCCACACAGCCTATCTGGATGTTGCAAAGGCATTTGACACAATACCCCACTCGGGCATCATAGATAAGCTATCCAGCTTAAATATAAACCCCTATGTCACAAGATGGGTCGCAAACTGGCTCAAAGACAGAACCCACAGAGTGAGAGTTGCTGGAGCCATGTCAGACTCGAAACCGGTCACAAGTGGCATCCCACAGGGTTCTGTCCTGGGACCACTCTTGTTCAGTATATACTTTTCCGAGGTACAGGCAAATGTGGGAGGACTATGGCTCACCAAGTTCGCAGACGACTGCAAACTGAGCATCATAATCAACTCTCCAGCTGACACAAACATCCTTCAAAAAGGTCTCACAGAGACAGATAACTGGTGCCAGCGCCATGGTTTAAAGCTAAATGCCAAAAAATGTATAGTCATACCCTTTAGCAAAACAATCTGCCCACAAATTACCACATAGGCGGAAACCCATTAAGTACAGAGAAAGTTATTAGGGACCTGGGGACCCAAGTTGATAGCAATCTCTCCTTTGAAAACCACATTGCCAAAGTTATTAGAAAGACCTTCTACATAGCCCACCTCATCATGAAGGGTTTCACATCTAGATCAAGAGAGGTAATCGTGCCCCTTTATTCATCCCTCATCAGGCCCATCATAGAATACAATGCCCCTTTTGGGATGTACCTTACCTGACACCTGCAGCAATTAGAAAGACCCCAAAAGTATCTCACCAAGAGGATCAAGGGTCTCAAACAGATGCCATATGCTGCTCGGTTAAAAAAACTCCAGCTCTACTCAGTTGCATACCGCCTACTTGAAGGCGATCTATGCCTGACATACAAAGCTATGTCAAATCCAGAATTAATGGACATGCTCCACCTCAGTAAATCTAAATCCCTTAGAGCCACACGCTCGAGGGACTTGAACCTCAGCACAGAAATAAATAGAACTTGCTGGAGGGACAGGTTCATAACCCAGAGGCTTCCTTCACTCTGGAATAGAATTCCAGTTCATGTGAGGCAGAGCACCTCACTGAATCTCTTCAAGAAGAATCTCGATAGGTGGATGGGGGATCATAGGTTTGTCCCAGGGATTACTCCCATGTCACTATTAGACAGAGGCACAGTAAACTAAACCTTAAAAAGGGCTCAGTATACTCAAATCAAGGGGTGGCGTAAGCCATACAGAATCGGGCTAGGCTTATAATTGCCCCAGGGCAGATAGCCTAGTATGAACCTATGAACCTATGAACCTATGAACAAGAACTAACAACTACCAACTCAGAAACAATCATCTCAAAAGTCCAACTTAACAAACACAAATCTATAATCATATTATGTACCTATATTCCCCCAGACAACAACATAGACACCTTAGAAAGCACCCTCCAATGGTTATCCACTAACCACCCCCAAGAAACAATCATTCTTGGGGACTTCAATATTGACTGGCTAACATGTTCATCAAACTTCCACACCACCCATATCAACTTACATGGTTTCTCCCAGATAATTACTTCCCCCACTAGAATCAATAAACCCAACAATAAGGAAAGTATCCTAGACTGGATCTTAATAAATAACAACCCTCAGTTTTACAAATCAGGTACCATACCTGAGGACATGAGTGACCACCTCTTAACCTATATAATCAGGAAAAAGGATGACATATCTCATAAAACTACCTTTAAAACACTTAGGTATACAAAAAACTTTAACCTAACTTGTTTCCAAACCGAACTTAACTCATGCAAATGGGACAATCTTAAAGTACTCCCCCTTGACAAAGCTGTCTCAGAATTTAATGCTAGATTCCCTGCCATCTTAGACAGACATGCTCCCACAAGAACAATCAAAACCAAAAACAAAACTGCACCATGGCTAACCAATAGTACTAGACACAAAATTATTGCTAGAAACAAAGCATGGACCTCCTGGAGAGCCACCAAATGCCCACAAGCCCACATTAGATACAAACAAATGAGAAATTAAACAAAGAAGTCTATTGTGTCAGACAAACAAAACTACTATTTAAATTTACAGCAAAAACACCAAAATCAATCCCAAATATTCTGGTCATGTCTGAATAAACTGCTCCACCCAGGCAAATCAGCAACCCCCACCCCCTCAACTACCCTACAACTACCTCCAAAGAGTGTTGCAATGACCTTTAATACTTTCTTCACAGAAACAGTCCAGTCGCTTGCTAACAACCTAACTCCCATCTCCTCTACTACTACCACACCCACTCAGGCAGATATCCCACCCTTTAAATTTGATCCTATACCCACAGACTATATTAAATCCTTACTTAAAAAACTAAAACCCACCACTCTGGCAGTAGACCTACTTCCTGCAGAGTTTCTGCAAAAGTCCGCCAATGAAATAGCATACCCTATCTCCATCCTTATCAACCGTACTATACAAGAATCCCACATCCCCTCCATCTGGAAAATCTCACACATTATTCCTCTTCATAAAGGGGGAATCACCACAGAACTCTCTAACTATAGACCTATAGCCATACGACCTCCCTTAGCCAAAATAATGGAAAAATGCATACACAAGCAAATTCTAACACACCTTACTCAAAATACTCTACTAGCACCAACCCAGCATGGATTTAGACCTGCACATAGTACAACTACTGCCCTTCTCCCCTTTTCTCACACAGTAAATCACAACCGTAATCAAAATAAGCTCTCTTCTGCCCTCTTTCTTGATCTTTCAAAAGCATTCAACATGGTAAATCACCACCTACTCCTAGACTCTATAAAATCACTTTCCTTAGACAACCCAGTAATCAACTGGTTCCACTCTTACCTTCATGGTAGACAACAAGCTGCTATATGGAAAGATAATTTATCCCCCCTTCTACCTGTCAACCTGGGAGTACCCCAAGGCTCCATAATGGGTCCCCTCCTTTTCACTATTTTCATAAACGACCTACCCAATGTTATCCCAGATACAACTTGTATACAGTATGCAGATGACTCCACACTTATCTGCTCTGCCTCCACTCTCACTGAACTACAATTCCTATCCCAAATCACCTTCAATAAAATAGAAAACTGGCTGAATAATCTTCGCCTCCTGCTAACCCAAACAAAACCAAACCTCTTCTTTTCTCCCCTACCCGTAATTTAACATTACCAAAAATTACAATTTCATCTAAGAATGGCACCATAATCTCCCCTGAACCTTATACTATACTACTTGGAGTTATCATTGATAATAATCTGAAGTATGATGCCCATATAGACAAAACCATAAAAATAGTTAACAAAAAAATAGGCTCCTTGTATAGGATTAAACACTTCTTAACCCCATCTGCCAGAACTGCCATAGCCCGGACACATTCACTGTTAACCCTTCTCTACACCTCACCTACCCTTACAAATCTAAGTAAATCAAACCTTAACAAAATCAATACCTCCTATAACAATATAGCTAGATTTGCCACAGGGTCAGCCTATAGAACCCACCACTGTCAAAATCTTCACAAACTAGGCTGGCTAGAACTACCCAATCAGCTCCATTATAACCAACTCATAGTTATACATAAAACCCTCTATCTACCTACCAGTACTCCCATTTTGTCTAATATTATTACCCCCTACACCAACCTAGCATCCCTCTGCTCATCTAACAAAATGCTAATACAAACAACCAAAGCCAACAACTCAGCTGGTGAATCTTTATTCTCCAACTCTGCTGGAAAAAAATGGAACCTACTTCCTGCAGAACTAACAATAATATCCTCCATGCCCCAATTTAAAAAATCCCTAAATATCTATCTAAACAGTGATTGGCTATGTCCATATCTTAACCCAGACTAACCGAACAATAACAGATAGATAAGAAAATGCATAGTTATGTCCATGTCTCCACCTAGACTAACCAAAAACAAAAAGTATATACATATATTTTTTTATGACAAACATAAGATAAACTTAGCTCACAGAGGTGAAATACCCATTAATAACCTTACCCATCCCAAACAACATACACTTCTCTACAAACCTTAAAATCCTATTATCAGGAATATAACTTGTTTCCTACCCATTCTGAGCCTACACTCTTCTCCCCCTCTATATTATATTCACTAAAACTTTCCTTCTTAGCTAACCACCTTTTATCTTAACTAGGATTCTTACATTCAAACTTGACACACGTCTTTCTCTCTTACACACTTCTAACATGTATAATGTTATCTCTATATGACTACCATAAACCCACAATGTTTGCTTCAATTACATGGAACCTTGACTATAAATTGTTAGTGATTTCTTAAATGTGTTGTTTTCTATGTAATTATATACTTAAGTGTCAATTATTTTCAGTGTGGAGCTTTTCTCCCCGGGCCTCCACTGAAAATGGACTTGTCTCCAGTTGGGCTATCAATTAACAAATGTAAAATAAATAATAATAAATACTTGCATCTTACAATCTCAGACAAGCTTTCCTGATTGTCATTAAAGCATTGCTACTTAAACACAGAGCAACAGACACTTTCTGAATAATAATAAGCATAAATCAACTGTATAAAAATATGACAGAAACCAGAACATTCTGCAAAATCAAGGACAGATGAAAAGCCACTGTAGTACTTGTGTCTACCTTGGATGGGGGGATATTCTGCACATTTACACTGCATAACTGCTCCTAGCCTTGCTTGGACACATCCAGAGTCACTACATGGGGGAGTGGGGTGCAACAAGTATGTCACAATTTGAAATGTCTCTGGCTGACTGTGATGGCCCTGACACATTTGTCATACCTCTCAACCTCAGAGCAAGAAATCTGGACAAAGCCATACAAAGAAGTGGGACAAAGGCCCAAAAATAAAGACAATTTTTAAATATTGTTCTTATAAACTTAGAAAGATAATAGAATAGTAGGTCTATAGTAGGTATTGCATTAGTATGAATTTTCTGAAGGGTATGAAATCTGAAACCGAAATGTCTGTTATTATTTTCTAACTTCAGTCTTTAATGATTTGTCACTAATTCACAAAAAAAACACAATTTTATGAAAAACGGACCAAAAATGTGATACAAAAATATAAAATAGCCACACAATACAGCTGAGAACCTGTCAAAGAAGGGACACTTTTTTAATATTAGTACTGTTAACTTGAGCAGCTGACAAAATAAAAGAATCTACATGCATTTCTGAAATAAAAGTAATATATAACTCTGATTATTACAGTTATTTATTAATTGTAAAGCCTCCATGTTTTCTTTCAAAATTGCCATTTTGCAGAGGGATTATTAGGGGAAGAGCAACATTTTGAGCCAAAATCGGGGACAGTTGAAAGGTTTGGATATGCCTAATTCTATAAATTTATTTGCACGAACCTCTCAACCTGTTAATGAAGGAAATCTGGACAAGGCCAATATATTGGGGGAACATATAAACATTACTAAAAATTGCTCTTGTATAAACTGAGACAGTTGATAGAATAACATGTCTTGCTTTAGCATGCATTTTTCTGAAGGCTATGAAGTCTGAAACTCAGTGTCTGTCATTATTTAGTGACTTAATTCCTAAATGATTTGCCAGAAAACCACAAATTTTATGAGGAACAAACCAAAATATAAGAAGCAAAAATCTATTCATTCTGCAATAATCTGGACACTTGAGCAGTATAGTTCAGCCGGGGCTGTCTTTGAGTTTGCCACCCTTCCCCCCTTACAAAATCATGGTCGAATAGAGCCTCCCCCCTGCAGCCATTCCAATGAACCATTACTTGGCTATTTCACCCCATTTACCATAAACACTAATGTGCATACTGCTTTACTTCTGCGATGATTTGGACTTCATTTGAAAGTTTTATTTTGCCTTTTGCAGTGCAAACACTAATAGATATCTGCCAAACAAAGCAGTGCAGTCTCACAATGAAAACATACTTAGCATTAAAACTTCTCTGCCCTTGAAACTCACATTCATTGAAACAGCATTGAAACCCACAGTCAAAGAAAATACATTTTGCCAGTGGCAGATAAAGATTAACTTTGAGTTTATGCTGTTTTTAAATCACAGGCCCCTTGCACATGAAACATACACATGTTCTTTCATACACCTTCCAGATTGTATTAAATTATATTCCTTGTACAATACAGTACAGTTTTAGAGGGCATTTTAAATTTATTGTTTTGAACATTTTTCCAGTAAATAATGAAACAAAATGCATGCACCAATAATGACAAAAATAACCAATTCAGAACATTTCCATCATAAAAGTCTACTCAAACTTCTATAGTCCACCAGTATAAGTAAATATGCACAATCTCTGAAGAAGTAAAAGTCATCTAAATAATTCCACATTAAAGAGATCTGTAATAAATGAAGAAGTTGCTGCTAGCAAACAACTTTATATTTCATTGTTTCATCTACAAATAAAGTGCCTGTTGCACTTGAGGAATAAATTGCCTATCTTACAGTAAAAAATGATAAGCTAGTAATATTGCAATAGGGAATAGATGGCAAACTGATAACAGGTTCATAATTGCTAGGTATATTTGCCAAAAAGGAGTGCAGCATCCACCCCCTTTGTAACATAGTACAGTATCAGCAATGCATCTATTTACTGTGGGTGTAGAACCCACAGCCTTCTGCATCAAAAGCAAGTACACTACCTGTTGTGCTATTAACAATGCAAGCAGACTCCCCATAAGCAGCACTAAATGTTTGCTCCTCTGCAGCTCTCAGCTCCTTGTAAAATCTACTCACTCAGCTGTATCTCTGAAGTTTGCAGCACAAGAAATCTGGAAAAAGCCAAAATTTATTGGGCGGGGGGGGGGGGGAGAATGCTTGTATAGTGTTGGAAAGTTGCTAGAATAAAATGCTGTGTTATTACCATACATTTTACTGCCAAGTCTTGAGCCCAGAACCCTGTGCAAAACCACCAGAGGAATATACCACTATGCCAAACCAGCTGTTTTGTGAAAGAAAGAAAAACTGATACTTAAATGGCTACCATTCACTGAATTCAATTCTCACCATACCTGTCAACTTAATACCTGAACAAAGCCAATAATAGGGGAATACAGCCCCCAAACATATTCAGTGAATTCAGTTCTCACCATAGCTCTCAACCTCTTAGCAAAAAACACCTGGACAAAGCCAGTAATGGGGGAATACAGCCCCCAAACATATTCAGTGAATTCAGTTCTTACCATAGCTCTCAACCTTAGCACAAAAAACCTGGACGAAGCCAATAATGGGGAAATACAGTCTCAAAAATAGGGACAAATTTCAAATATCCATCTTATAAACTTAGAAAATTGCTAGAATAAAAGCTTTTGTGTTACCATGTACTTTCTGAAGAATATGAAGTCTGAAATCAAATGCTTGTCATTTTTATTTAACATTTGTTAACCAGGAAAATCTGACTTGGAACAAAAGCCAATTTTCAACAGAAGCACAGGGAGAAACACTCCAGACACATGTCTTTGTGCACCCAGAGGAAACCCATGTAGGACATGCAGACTCCACAGAGAAGGCGCCCCAACCAAGAATCAAACCAAAGAACTTGTAGCTGTCAGGCAACAATGTTACCACTGCACCAATACACTACTGACTTTGTAAGGACACACAACTACAGAAACCACATATTTTATGAGGAACAGAACAGAACAAGTATGAGGGAAAAATCTGCAATTTTTTTACAAATGGTGGTGGGTAGGGAATTCAGGCTCTTGTCACCTGGCCCCAAGGTACAGGATTCAAGCCTGTTCTCTACTCACCACCATATAGCACTTTCTTTTCTTCTTTTCTTTTCTTCTTTGTTTACAGCTGGGGGGCTGCAGTCCTGCAGCCCAATAGCACGAGATGCCCCTGATTAACATAGAGAAGAGTGATAAGTTGTATAAAATCATTTGAAAAGTTACTTAGTTCTAAAATCAGAGAGAGATAATTCCAATTGGCTGAGTTAAAGGCACTATTTCTATCTCAACTTACTATAATTAAGTTCTTATTTGTTCTATTTGCATAATCAATTAATGTTAAAATGCTTTTGATATCGTCATAAGAATTTCTGTTTAAAATAAAGCCAGTTTGATTGTCGTCAATTGGAAATGTGAGAAATTGTTTTAATCTGTTGACATGAATAGACCTAAACAATTTGTACTCTATGATTAATACAGAAATTGGTCTATAAGCAGAATAGTTTACAGGGTCTTTATCTGATTTAAGAATTGGGGAAATAAGGGTGTATTTCCAGGAGGGAGGAAGAATTTCTAAATTCTTAACTAACTTAAAAACTTTAAGTAATATATACAAAACTTTTTTTGGCAATAGCTTATATAGTTCATGAATAATGCCATCATTCCTCGGAGCCTTGTTGATTTTTAATTTATTAATTTGTGTTTTTAATTCAGACTCTGAGATAGGCCTGTTGATGAGCTTCATTTGATCTTCTGTTCATTTTTTCATGGCGTGTTTATTATAAAATTTAAAATTTTCTCTTGAGAGGCCATTAATGCTTTATTACTATTTTTACCATTGAATGATCTCTAATTCTTCCAAGATATCCTCTAATTTAGTAACTTTCTTTCTTTTTTGGGGAGTATATTTACTTAATGTGGTTTGGATTTGCTAAATATTTTTGTTCTGATAGCTAACTTGTGCATATATTTGGGGTTAACTGAATAATTAACTTTTTTAATCTTTTACAAATTAATCATAGTCTTGTGATTTAGGATGTATAAATATTTACTATTTAGTTTATTTCTTGTACCATATTTGTGTTTGTTTTTCGACTATCTAATTTTTATTTATCTATTTTTTCTTGTAAGCCAATCAATTCTTTATCCCATTGTTATCTTTTTATTGTATACCAGGATATAATTCTACTATATAAATATACTTTTAAAACACCCCATAGATATGTCTCAGATATATCCTTTATATAATTAATAATAATAATGTTTTGAATTTCCTTTAAGAAAAAAATCTTTATAAAATAGGTCGGTATACATGGAATACTGTTATTATGTTTTAGGATTAAGTCAAAAGTAACAGCATTATGATGTGAAAGTGGACAAGATATAACCTTAAATTTATCCAACCTATTTATTAGATCATTTGATATGTAAACTCAGTCAGTTCTGGCTTGAGTTCCATGCCTATGTGAATAATGAGTGAAAAAAACAGAATCTGGTTCTGAAAATTCATGCATATCTTTGACATGAAATAAATCTATAAATGTTATTAATTCCTTAGTAGGTGCCAATATTCTTCTCTTTCTAGCAGTGTTAGTATCCTCATATTTTAGAATACAGTTAAAGTCTCCTGCTATTACAGTGCTACCTCTTGTGATATAAACAGTTTGGTCAAGGTGCAGTTTAATGGTTCTAACTCCTATTCTAAGAAACCAATACAGATTAACAAAGGTATAAAGTTTTATGTTAATTTCCAATGTTACTGATGATAATAAATGTTTATCATCCTTATAAGAACTATCTTAGGTTTAGGTATAACATTTCTCAACAAAATAACCAACCCTCTTTTTTCTGATTATAGTGAGAACGAGATAATACAGAATATAATTTAGTGTTAAGTCTATCAATATCAGTTTGTAATAAATGAGTCAGTTGTAAAAATATAATCTGGGAATTAAAAAGTTTTAAAAATCTATTTAGATTTCCTCTCTTGCTACAATTATTTAAACCACTAATGTTTAGAGAAATGCATTCAAAGTGAGACACATGTTTAATGTAGTAGTTAACCTACCTAGCTACCTAAACCTTCCCATCCTTTCTAACCTCACTCCTCTCAACTTACTTCTCTTCTGTATACAACTTCACAGCTACCTATCCCTTCAATCTCCCATTATATGGTAGCTTTACTTTAATGGTAATGCCACTTTCTCAGTATCCACAGCATTTATTGCAGTGCAATTTTTGTTGCATATGTTGTATTCTGTGGATGGTATTCTACACTATCCATACCACTCATTAACAATGTGATTTTGTATGTTTATATTTTAATCTATGTATTGCATTTTATTGTTACTGAAACACACAGAGGTCATAGACTCCTTCTGCCTCTATCTTGTACTTTCCTTGTCTCAGTATTGTAAATACATACAGTGCACAGTATAAGATGCCACTTTCTTTCAACTGTAATTTTTGTTTTTGTGAACTGTATTTTATGTTTAATCCATGTTGTTTTTCTTGTGTATTGCTTGTTGTACTATTTCCCACTCAAAGTACTATGCATAACTTGAATATTAGCATTCTATTTTATTGTGAATTTTTGTATTGTATATACCTTGGAGCTTTTCTCCTGGGGTCTCCACTAAAAATGGGCTTCTGGCCAGTTGGACCAACCCAGTTAACAAATGTCAAATAAATAAATAAATAAATAAATATATAAATAAAAACATAAATAAATAGTTCTACATGATGAGCCCTCATGAATTCCAAATAATGGTTATATCTTAGAATCACTTTCCAAGTCAGGAATAACTTGTGTGAAAGAATATGTTCATTAATAGATAGGCTGCTAATTATAAATGCAATAAAAACAATAGTAGATACCCACATGTAACAAATTACTGCTATAGATTGTAAACAGACATTTATAAAACCCTTCAAATCCCACATGAAGTCTAACACTCCCTGTTTGAACAGTAGAACTATCCAAACATTCCCAACCATCAAAAAAAAAAAAAAAGTAAAACAACATTCTCTCTGCTATTTTTGTAGTAATATTTTTTTTATTACAGAAGTAAAATATAAACAAAATAGTAATTAAAAGGCCCTCCATATTAATTGTTAAAATTTTGAAAGCTAATAAAGAATTTTAATTATAAAGGGATATAATGTCATAATGATTATAAAAATTTACCATGTAAGAAAAAAAGAGAGAAAATAGGAAGAACAAACCCTGTAAGGGTTTTCTATGACAGAAAGCCTTAGCTACTGTAATGAAATACAGTTATTAATACATCAAAACATGCAGCTAAAATGTAGTTATTTTAACTCAACAAAAGAGTTATGTAGCTTGGAATCTACTGGATAATCTCTATAAGTTATATTAAATTTAATAGATAACTATGGATTCAAAAACATTTTTAATATTTAACTAAAGACAACAAAACAGAATGGTCATTTAGAAGTAAAGTATGCATTCACTTTATAGAATCTCACCTAGAGAAAGTATCTATTTCAGCATACTTATAAATGCTTAAATATCTCAGTGTTGTATGATTTAAATGTAAATAAAACATTGAGAAAATATGTTTAACTTTTTTGAAGGCAACAGTGACTATAGGGTCAAAAGATTCAGTTGTATACTCAAAACTTACTGTGCTATAATAGCAGGTAAGCTCAATAAAATACTAACTAGAAAAGATAAAAGTGAGAGTGTAATTTATACAAAAATAGTTGCTGTTTTAGACAAATTAGCACATCAATAAGTGAAGAAAAGGTATGCCTCATTGTCTTAGTTATTACTTTAAAACAATTTTAACTTCACTTTAAATTCACAGAAATAAAAGCCTGCCCCAAGGAGTTTGACTGACAGCAAAACATAATGACATCGCTAACATTCATTTCCGCTGTTTCATGCAGGGAAACTCAAATCAAGGAGAAATGAAGAATGAGCCTTCAAGCAGCTGTCAATTTCATTTAGCAACTCAGAGACAAAAACAAGAGACCATGTAACTCATCAAACGACCCAAGCAAGACCAAATCAGACCCAACAAAAGTGCTCCCACCTTCCTCTCCATCTCCAAAACAAAGATCCAGAACAAGTCACAACCCAGACCTCAGCAGTCACAAAAACATTTATCCACTACAAACAATCAAGTCTGATACCAAACAGGAGGGTAGAGCAAAACATTAGACAAGAGGGAAAGAAACATCTCTACAAATTTACACAAATATGTCATGAATGAGACAGCTCACCAAGCAGAAATCTCAAAATCTCAAAGGTTATCACACTCTATGAAGGAAAGCAAGGCACATGTACAGACTCAGGCAAATCCTTCCATCCCAACATAGATGTTACATAAATCATGATGGCACACAGTCAATTTAAAAACACCCCAACAAAGGGCAGTGTCAATATCTAAATGTAAAGTAATAAGATAAATCTTTTCAAGAAGACATATAATAGGAAAGCCGATCACACAAAGATAGCTGCAGTTTAAAAAATTTAATTTATCATTTACCAGAAAATCATTATGAAATATATGTAACAACCTATTCTATATATGTTTAATAATTTTATGTTAATAGTATTAAAAAAGAACAAAAAGAGACCCAGATTGTATTCAAGTTAGTAACTAAAAAAGTGCTAAAGAAGTGCTACTAGAAAAAAATAGCATTAACCGTACTCCATATTTTACATTTAACTAACTTATTGGTATAGCTATTTTACATATGTTAATATATAGCATGGTAGGAAAACAAAGTTTTTTTTTTAAAAATTAGCTTTATAGCAAAAGTAAGAGAATAGAAATTAACTGATTGAGTTTACCTTAGTAAAGAGGGAACTGAGTCTCCTTTCACTCCCAGCTGGATGACAGATGAGGCAAAATCAGTCATAATAAGTAGACAATAAAGGAAGAGAAACAAATTTAATAATTTTACATAATGAAGCTATATAATGTTTAATTTATTTGTCCTTTAGTTTCTTCTTTTTTTCACTTGTTTTCCATCCAGATCTTTGTGCTTGTCTCTTTAAGGAAGCACTGTTCCAATCCATTTCCTTTGTTTCTTGTAAAATGTTGTTAATTTTCAAGTTTCTTAAAGGTACATTCAGGTCTTCAGATATTTTAGTTTCATCAGGTAGAAAAAAAATTTAATCTAGCTGAAAACAAAATATGAATTTTTGTTTGTTTCTTCTTCAGTTCTTTTATTAATGGGAGAAAGCACTTTCTTTTAGAGATAGCTGAAGTGGAATAGTTGTTATCAAACTGTAAAATGATTTATTTGATTTTAATGAGAGACTTTAGTCTTAAGAATTATTTCTTTGTCCTATGAAGAATAAAATCTTACAATGGTATATCTCAGTGAAGCATTATTCTTTGAAAGAGAAGTTGAAACCAAGGATTTGTGTGCTGTCTCAATACCAAATGACAATGTTTCAGGTAAGTCTAGTATCCTAGGTAGCCAAGATGTCAAAACATTTGTTATATTATTTCCTTCTATTTTCTTTGGTAAACTAAAAATTCTGATGTTGTCCCTGTGAGGTCTGTTCTCTAGGTCATCAGTTTTGTTCAAGGTAGAAGTATTCAGTTTTAATAAATATTCACTGTTATGTTCATCTTCATTTAGTCTCCCTTCTATATCATTTAGAGAGTCCTCGATGAAGGATATTTGGGCTTTCTGCTGCTGTAATTCTTCATGAATGTGGTGCACTTATTTGGAACACTTCTGTTTCAAATTATCCAGTTTTGTGTCTGTTTTGTACAATTTGTTATGCTAATTCCTGGATATTAATGAGAACCAACTGAAATTATTTCTTAAAGGAAGATTTTTGTGAACTTGTTTTCAAATGACTCATTATCGGGCGGTATGTGTAGATATTTTTCAGAAAAAGTATTTGACATGAAAAAGTCAAAATAACAAAATATTTTTTATTCCTTCTTAGAGGGCACTTTAGTTTGTATAAATATATTTAAATAAAACTGATAAGATAAATATTTCCTGTCAGAAATATATAAAATAGCAGGGCAGGAGAATTCTGCTGCCATCCTGTCAGCATCCTAGCCATGACCCCCCCCCTTTGAAAGCATAAGAATATAGCAGATTGTTTACCAAGAACTGAATGATTCCTACAACAAATCTTAAAGGAATGTACTACATCTTGCTGAATGTGATATATTTGTGATGAGTTAAAAATACTTGTCTTCTATAATGAAAGATCTTCTGACACACACAATATTTTAAAAGTATCTTACATGGTTCATGATTTAATAGGATAGGTTATATTTGATCTATGGCTAGTGAGGACAGTCCATAACTGTTTTTATTCTGTATGACTGAGCTTATCAAAATCTAGGAATCATGCTAAGACCTAGATAAGTAGAGGCTTCATTAAAAAAGTTTCATTAACGTGGAGTATGTAGCGGTACATGAATAGGGAAGGTGGGCTGTGGCTCAGCTGATTGATAGCGGTTATCTTTAAAAGGTAATTTAAATGTTAGTAATTATTTCTTTAATAATCTTATAGAGCAGTATCAGTAGTTAAGTGTCAAGTGCAAATATATAGCTGAATTATTCCCTTCTCAAAGCAATGTTTGTGCAATTTTTTATTACCAAATTTGTTTATTGGGCCTCAAGTTCCTCACACGTTTCATCATCATCAGTTCCTTTTTTTTCCTATTTTCTACATGAGGTTGAGCTGTTATGTCAACTGTCACCATCTCTCATGATTCAGTGCCACTCTCTTACATTCTTCAGCAGTTATACCCAACTGTTGCAGGTCTTCTGTCACACAATCCATCTGTCTCTTTGTTGGATGCCCTTGTTTTCTCTTGCCTTCTTCCTGTCTATACCAGATCTTGTCATAAGATTGTCTTCTGTTTTACTTCTCATATGCCCAAACCACCATAATTTGTTCTTTTTGACCTTCTCTGCAATTGGGGTTACTTTGGCTTCTTCTCTGATTTCCTCATTTCTCTGTCTGCACCACAGCACACATACTACCACCTATCTTGGGCACTTCAGCTCATTCACCTCTAGCCTCCTCTACTGTTCAGGTTTCTGTACTATATAGTAGTACTGGTTGCACAACAGTTTAGTCATCTTCTTTGGCATTCTTCTGTCATACACTACCCCTGACATTCTGTGCCATTTGGCTGCAGTCCCTCTGATTCTAGCTTTGAGCTTCTCATTCAGACTTCACTTCTCCTCAACCAGCCCTCCCAGGTATTTGAATCTGTTAACCTGTTTCACTTGTTTTCCTTCTATCTCAGTTCTCATCTTCTTCTGATTACCCTATTTGCTGCTATTATAACTGTCTTATTTGTACTCAGTTTCATCACTTGTGCCTTCAGCTTTTCATTCCATTCCCCTATCTTTTACTGAAGTTCTTGCTCCGAGTCTGGCTGTAATGCCATATCATCTGCATACAGCAACTTTGTTGATGTGACCACTCTGACCTGTTGCTAATGTAGTTTTTCACCAGTATTAACAACAGTGGGCTCAAAGCTAAACCCTGATGCACACACTTCCACTTGGAACCCCTCTGTGAGACAGAACAGTGTTTGTACTTGAGTCTTTGGGTCTGTGAACATAGCCTGCTCTAATTCTACCAAGGATGTTTGGACTTTGTGCCACCACAGGACTACCCAAACCAGCTTTCTTATGGCCTTGTCTTGTGCTTTCTCTAGTTTTACTCTTTCCTTGACTCTAACTTTTTCTCAACCATATGTCTGACTGCAAACATTTGTTGGTTGTGCTGGATCCTTATCTGAATCCAATCTAATTATTTCCAATCTTACTTTCTACTACTCTGCACATTCATTTATCAGTCACTATAGTCCTCGCACATGCTATTTTGAGGCACTGCCATTGTTCTTCAACTCTACCTATTTCCTCTTCTTCCTGAGGTGCTAGAGCTCTGAGTAATTATTTGAGATCTTTTGCTTTCTCTCATCAGTCCTCACAAGTATACAAAGTGATCACTGAAACCGCCTTGTTTGCATTAGATCTCAGTATGACTAAAACACCCTAGCTAATGTAATGAAACCTATAGATCTGTATATTTAACATATAACAACCATAGTAGTGATTCCTGTTATGTAGGTTGCCAGTGTACAACTAGAACTCACACAGCAGCAAAGTGACAAAGAACAGTGGGTGATAGTAATCACTCACAGGCTTACAAAATCTACAGGTGTCATCCTAGGCTCTAAAAATCAAGATGGATGACCAAGAGAACCTTCTCTGGTCAGATATAATATTTGAAGCATTTAGCTACCTGAAAATATTGATGACAGCAATCCAATTGGCTTCTTATAACAAAAAATAATGAACATTTCGAATATAGATTATGCTCCATTCACTAAAAGAGCTTCACAGAATAAACCACTGCTACAGGCTGAAGAACATGGCCAGACATTTTATGATTTTATAATAACATTTTTGGACTATAATAATAATAATAATAATAATAATAATAATACTAGGAAAATTATGTTGGGATGTAATGGAGGTGGAGCAAAACATTAAATTGGAAGGTCTTCATGTAAAGATCATGCCAGATAATAGTTCAGCCCAGTATGCTAAAAGGAAAGCTATAGTGCCTTATCTTAGGTCATGTAAAGATCTGGGAATTAATGATACATCTTCAATTTCCTGTGCTTCTAGTCCTCAACAAGGGCCCTCTGGGAGGGTGTGGCTAGGATGTAGACTGGTTGGCAGCATCTTTTCTCAGCTCTGCACTCAAAAGATATTTCTGACAGGAATTTTTAAAAACTAGATATTGTAGACAAACCTATTTTGTTGAACTACTTCTACTAATATCACTAGAAGTCTACAGTGCAAAAAATTTGGCTTTAAACATTATTTTTCCTGTCAAAATCAAGAAGGAAGGTATCTGAATCTACTGAAAATGAGCTTTTCTAAGCATACCACACAGGACCAGATGATGAAAAAGGAGATACAGTCTTTATTAAATGCTATACAAGACTTGTCAGTGAAATTTGACAAAATGAATACCAAACTGGACACTTCTGAGGAGAGATCTACAAAACAAATACAGCAACTACAAGAAATAATGACGCAACAGAAGTCTCAAATAGCTGACATAGAGAGATCCTTAAATGATACTGAGGGCAGACTGTCAGAACAAGATCTTCAGCTACATTTCTTATCACTACAAAATGCTTCATTACAAAATAAAATAGAGGATCTAGAGAACAGGTCCAGACAAAATAACCTTCACATCTATGGGCTACCAGAGAAAACAGAAGGAGATAACATGGTGACTTTCCCTACTACCTGGTTACCAGAAGTTTTAAAATTGTCTGAAGCTCTTTCTTATGGAATTGAAAGAGCCCACAGATCCTTAAGAGCTGCTTCATCAACCATCAAATCAAAAAAAATCACCCGAGATCAATAATAGTAAAGTTTTTTTCATCACAGGACAAGGCACTTATTTTAAAAACAGTATGGTCAACTTCTCCAGTTAAATACAAAGACAACATAATCAGATTTGATAACGATTATTCTGCTGGAGTTATAACTGCAAGAAAAGAATGTCTCCCTCTGATAAAGGAATTGAAAAAAAAGACAGCTTAAAGTCCACTTGCTGTTCCCTGCAAGAATAAAAATATTTTTTACTGAAGGTCCCAAAACTTTTGACACTCTGCAAGCAACAGTTTCTTATCTTTCAGCTAATAAAACCTTGGATAATGTGGAAGAAATGGATTTCTCCCAATTTGGGGTTAAGCGTCACTTAGAAAAAAATGAATGGAGCACTGCTGACAAGAAGAAGAAGAAACGATAAAAGACATATGAAAAACACAAACATTATTGTCTTCTATTTGCTCTGTAAGGCAAAAAAGTTCTTTGAAAGCATTCATGCTTTACATGTGTCAGTCTTTGAAACAATATAAATACAAGATAAGCAGGACATTTTATAACTAAAGCAATCAACCCTAAAGAAAGCAAGGTAACATATCTTTCTCTATTACAGTGTAAATACTTACAGTCATGATTTTTCTAACTCTAAATGATGTTTAGATAGTTCATTTATAAATTACCTGCCTTTTACTGCTAGTATAGAATATAATGTATTTACACTGACATATTAATGTGGTGTGTTTAAATGAACATGATTCCTTTTTATATTATTTACACTAAGCTGCATGAAATATCTAAACTGATGTATTTAATACACATAATAATATATAAAAACTGATAGTAATAACTGTCAAAAAGTGCCTTGAAAAGTAATTATCTATTCTTTGATGCTAAAAGTGCCTTTTGACTAACAAACAACTGTTTGGCTTGTATATCTGCCCTTAATGTTAAGAAAACTAATAGAAGTTTAATGAGCTGGTGTTCAGTTTAAAAAAAAGCCCTAAAAACTTCACTTACTTTGTTTTTGTCTTCCCGCCATGGTCACAAGCTGGGGACTCTTATTTTACCACCCCTGAATGAAGGTTCTTCAGTTAGAATCCATTACAGTGTGTTAAACCTTCTAACAGCACAAAATGAAAGTAAACAGTCATGAGTGATGTCAGCACTAAAACAAGACAGTATGGGTGTGGTGTCAGCTCCTAAGCTACTTAAAGTAACCAGCACACTATTTATGAGATGGCAAAGTGCTTTTACAGTTTTAACAAATATTAAAAGTACACTGAAGTACCTAATGAATTTAGAAGGTATCAACACATACATGATGTTTTATTATATTGTAATATTTGTTATTCATTTTGAATTGTACACATAAACAGCACACAAAGCTTAAAAGAAGTATATCACTTGGAAGAAACTGTATGAATAGTTAACACATACAGACTTTACTATAATCTTTTCTGATAAGATCACCCACGTAAATTACTATAATTTAACTTAATTTTATAAAAATTTAATATATTTAAGTCCTTGACTGGAACTATGTAACATATTTGTAAACACACTGCAGCTAATGTACTCAACCTTAAGGATAGTAAGTCAATTAAGGTTCATGAATGTAGCTATGTGTTATTAGGCATTTTAAGGGTAAAAAAGAGTTGCTGTTTAATTATCAAGATACTCTGTAAATATTAAATTGTTCAAGTAGCACAATCATTAAGCAGTAATGAGCAAGAAAAAAATCCCAGTCTTGCTTATGATATTGTTTTATATATATATATATATATATATATATATATATATATATATATATATAGGAAAGAACTGCTGAATTATAAGTATGCTTTTATTAAAGGCAAGTTATATTAATATTGAACATCCTCACTGAAAATGAATGGTTGTGTAGAGACACAGTAACTCCCATTATATAACCAAGGCTAAAGATATTGTCTTGTATGTCTAAATTGATCAGCCTTGAACCTTAGATTGCAAATAGACATGCAACATACTTTTACTTATAATACTGAATATATATTATATAACATCACAAACGCTAAAGCCATTGTCAGCTACATCTCATATCAGTCAGCATTAAAATATGATTTGAATAGCATAGGCATTTACTAACATATTGCTGTTGGTACCTGATATGCATATAAGTAACAGGTCTAATTTCTGTCTATGAAAGTAAATACCAGGCTGTGTGCATTTGTTAATTATGAAACAAGAGCGTGCTATCTATTCTTTTAATATCCTATAGGTATGTACTTGTTAGAGACACACACATGCTGCAAAGCTGCTAGTTATTGCATATTCATTAGTATATTTCTGACTGCAGTGTTGTAAATATATGGTGTGGACCACTTGAGTTGAGAATATGTCTCTATATTGGGCATGTTCTCTGTTTGAACGTTGTATATTATCTATAATATGATATGGAGTACCCTCACTAATTTCAAAGAAGCCACAATAGAAACAAATATTTATTAAAAATGGAGAATAGAAGGATGAAGAGAAAAATGAAGGAAAATGGTTGATGGTCATATAAGGTTATCTTTTCCTGTGTATGTAGAAGAGTTGACAGTAATAAGCATCAAACAATTGTGTTATAGCATATTTAAAGCCTACTTTGCTTCTCATATTTTCCATCCTTACAGTTATAACACTGCAGATAAATCCTAAGGAGTATGAGTTGCTATTTGACATATGACATATGTGGTACACTAGCGATGAAATATGCCAGTGGCAATACAAATGTAACATTATATTCATTGTTACGGATACTTTCTGATTTAATCTACTTGTGGCATGGTTAACTGATGCATATAATGCTTAACATTTTTTTTTTTTTTTTTTATGTATGTATGCATATATGTGTGTATGTATGTATGTGTGTGTGTATATATATATATATATATATATATATATATATATATATATATGTGTGTGTGTGTGTGTGTGTGTGTATGTGTATGTATGTATATGTATATATATGTATATATATATATATATATATATATATATATATATATATATATATATATATATATATATATATATATATATATATCGGTAGACCATTACAATAAATTTGATACCTATGAATGCCACTCACACTATAAGGGAGATAGACAGCAAGCATATTATTTTTAAGATGCATAACCATTATTGCTACACAAAAGATATATTAAAATAAAAGATTTTCCTTTACAATTTAAACAAAACCAAATTGTTAAGTATTAAATCTATATATAGCTGTGTTGCCTTAGTGTTTTATAAAATATTAAAAATAGATAAAGACTGTATTTAAGTAATCTGTAAAGACAGATACATGTATACTTAAAAGATATATAAGATACTTTTCATTATAAAACTACCATATGGCGGGGCCGGGGGAGGATGCTGAAATGCAGACTTAGAGAGATCGCTTGAATGATTAGATCATTCAAGGATGAGATGTTTTTTTCTCATGGAGGGTTTTGGTGGTTGTTTATCTTATATTGTTCTCAGTTATGATCTTATAATTTACTTTTATTGGGTGTCTATAATCTATTGTAATACTGTTGGAAGAAGAAAGAACAAGTCATTCTCTTCATGTACACACATCTACACATTGTTACGAGTATATGAATATGGATAAAAGCAAAGCTAATATAAATCCAATTGCAAAATATATATCTCTTAATGTAAATGGTTTAAATAATAGCTGCAAAAGGAAAAGTCTTTATAGATATTTAAAGCTATGTGAAGCACAACTAGTATTTTTACAGGAAACACACCTTACACAGGAAGACATAAATAAAATAAACAATAAAAATTATACAATACTAGTAAGTTCCACCTATAATCAGAAGCGAAGGGGAGTAGTAATTTTGTGGAAAAACACTACTTTAATGCCTAAAATCATAAATACGTTCCATGACAACTCAGGAATGTTTTGTCTAGTGACAATATCTATCAATGAAATGATATATACATTAGTGAATATTTATTGGATACCAGGACTATGTGTTAGAGTGGCCAAACAACACTTAGAAGACATTGTACAATATACCAAAGGCAATTTAATCATAGCTGGAGATTTCAAGTGCATTATAAAAGAAACTGATACAAATGCTAAAACATGTAAGAGATCACCTTTAACAAAGTTGTTATCTGAGTTTGTTGAAACTTTTAATATAGTTGACATAAATGAGTATGCTATCCCAGATTCACTATTCTTTACACATTTTTCCCATAGACATAATACATACTCTAGAATAGATAGAGTGTACATAACAAAGGATTTAACCTCTAAATTAAATAAAGTCAAGACAAGTGCATGTCCATTTTCGGACCATAACACCATAACGTTTGAGATAGACTTATGTTTCAAGAGAAGGATATCAGTAACAAGAATACCATCTTACATAACAAATCTCAAAGATTTTAAGGAATTTTATATTAAAGAGACACAAACATTCCTAGATATCAATCTTACAAAAGATGTATCTGAAATATATATATGGGATGCATTGAAAGCATACCTATATGGAAGAGCGGTGGGATGGTATAAAAATAAACAAAAACAGTGGAATAAGGAATTAATGGAATTACACTCAAAAGTAGATAATTTAAAGCTTGATATTCAAAATGGAAACACCAACTTAATAAAAGAACTAGAAGATACTAATAAAAAGTACTCAGAGACGCTACACCACAAAACAATGATCAACTTAGAAAAAATTAAACTATGTTACTATTCAATGAACCCTAAAAACCAATGAAGAATAGCAAATAGGACTAAAAAGATTATTAAAACAAATCAAATCAAGGAAATACATAATATAGAAACCAAAAGAAAGTATCTGATTTAGAAGGAATACTAGAAGCTTTTAGGCTATTTTTTCATAAACTTAATAATCAAAATGAGAAAACAGAAACACATTCAGCATTGAAAGCTTTTCTCAAAAACAATGTTAAAGTTAGGTTATTAGAGGAGCAGGTACAACTAATAGATAAACAAATAACAATGACAGAACTTAAAGCTGAAGTAAATAATCTAAAATTAAACAAAGCTCCAGGTATAGATAATATCACCCCAGAAATGTTTAAATTACTATCAAATGAGGCTTTGCTGTTGTTATTGAATGTCTTTACATCAGTTAAAATGGTAAAGACATTCCTCCTTCTTGGAAGTACACATTAATATCACCAATTCTGAAACAAAATAAAGATCCCAGTGAATGTTCATCATACAGATGCATTTCACTTCTTAATATAGATTATAAAATTTTTATGGCAATACATGCTGCTCGAATAAAACAATTACTACCACTTTTGATAGAGGAGGATCAAACAGGTTTTATAAAAGATAGAAACACTTATGACAACATTAAAAGAATTATTTCCTTAATTGATTATATAAATGTCACAAAAAACAAAATGAATGTTATTAGCTTAGACATAAATAGCATTTGATTCAGTGAACTGGGATTATCTGTGGTTAGTTTTAGAAGAATATGGCTTCTCAAACAACTTCACTTTGTTAATAAAATCACTATATGAAAAATCATTGGCTTATATAAAACTGGGATCTTGTCTGTCTAAATCTATTAAAATAACTAAGGGCACAAAACAAGGCTGCCCTCTTTCTCCGTTATTGTTTGCGCTAGTCATTGAACCCTTAGCAATAATATACATATGGATAAAAATATTGAAGGAATACAACTAGACAACAGCCTAGAGCTTAAAATTCAACTTTTTGCTGATGATATTTTAATTACCTTAAAAAATAATAATAGCAGTTTTAAAGCATTATGGGACTCAATTCAATACTTTCAAAACTTTTCAAGTCTTAAATTTAATGAGAACAAAACAAATGCATTGCTTATAAATACTAATAAAAAGATCTAAATAAAAAATACCATAAATATATCTCTACCAATAATATAATTAAATACTTGGGAATTATAATAACTAACAACCTAGATACTACAATTGAAACAAATTATAAAGAGACCTTAAATAATATTAAAAATCTAATACAAAGATGGAATAAATTCTTTTTAATGGAAGAAAGGCTTTATATAATTAAAATGATCATATTTCCAAAAATTCTTTATGTCATACAAGCTTGTTCTTTGCCACCAGCTAAATCGCACCTAAAACAATTAAATGATTTAATGGTAAGATTCCTATGGTATCCAAAAAAACCAAGGATAGCTATAAAGTATCATCTAGATGATTGGGATATAGGTGGCATAGGTTTACCAGACATAGAAATATATTTGCATTCATCCATTATTAAAACAATATCATTATGGCTAAATACAAAATATACATCAAAATGGAAGCTAGTTCATGAGAGAATCTGGTTAAAATCAGGATTTGTAGCAGCAAATAAGTATACAGATTTCATACCAAACACTTTTCTATGGCTGATGAAGGAATATATGATTATACATAAGAATAAAAATATAAGTTCCAAATACATTACTTATACATTAAAAATTTTCCAAAATCTTATTAATAGCAATCCTGATATTAAAGCATGGTCATTTCTTTTATATCCAGTAGCGTACACACAAGGTAATATAATAACATTTAATATGGAAGTAGTCAACATGCTTAAAGGAAAGGGATTAATATACTGGCATCAATTGCTAAACTCTGGAAAACCTCTGACAATAGACCAGATTAAACAGAAATTAAATATGGAAGATAGTTCGTGGTTACATGTACAAGAATTAAGACAGTATATATTAAGCAAACAAGAAACAATGCAACCATCAATAAGACAAAATGTTCCTAACCTTATAGAACATATAATATTACTAACGAATCAACCCATTACTGGAAAGGGATACTTATCATCTATTTATTAAACAAACAAAAAAATAAAAATGCATAATAATGACAAAATATGGAATTATTATAGATCAGTTAATGGACATGTACAAAATGACAGAGATAAAAAAACTAATTCTTCTCTCTCCAAATTAGACATCACTTTCATTACATTGGAGACTTTTTACATGGCAATTCATACACAGATCTTATGTAACCCCTCATAAAATGGAACTTATGTTTAAGAAAAATATTGGCTGCTGGAGATGTGATTTATCAATAAAAGCAGACTGGCAACATATGTTCTACGAATGCCATTTGATTAAACCATATTGGGATAAAATAAATTATTTTCTGCAAATGGTATTCAATGATAAATTCCAGATTTCCAAATTTATTATTTTATTTAATGTACCTGTACCCGACTGTGTGCCAGGAAGAAAATATGTAATCTTATGGACTCTCCTAGCTATTGCAAGGAAGAACATTACATCAAACTGGAAATCCAAAGCTTCTCCAACTTTTAAGCAATTCATGAATATGGTGTCAGCAGTATCGCAATTGGAAATGAACACTATTAAAGGAAGAACTGAAAGAACTACATCATTATACGTAGCATGGCAAAAAGTAACTAAAATACTGGAGAATAATGACTGCAGCAGATTATAATCAGGAAACAATTGTATAGAAAGTCAATTATATGTCAACAATAGACACCCTTGTAAATACTTTATTTTGATTTTAATGTTTGATATCTGTTTAGAGGTTTTAGCCTACCTTTTTAAATAATTTGTAAATACTTCATTGTCATAAATAACCTGCATTCATGTTTTCTTGTTTTTGGAAATGAATAAAAATATTAAAAAAAAAAAAAAAAAAACAAGGGCCCTCTATCTAATTTTGTGTTCTGACTGAATGGGAAAACGTCATTAGAAGCAGGGGGTCTTGCTGAGATACATGTATGCTGATGTAATAAAACTGCCCCTATTCCCTACTAGTGAAAAAAAAGACAGTATTCTACTGCTGCTCCTCCTGTCACTGTTTCACCTACCAAATCATCAACAAATTCACTGTAACATGAAAAAAAAACAGTGACAGCTGTACAGATTCATGAGCTGAGCTAAGAAAATCATCTCAGCACACAGCAAAACAGAAGCAATTTAATCCCCCAGTGTGGATTGTATCATTAGTAGTAGAAAATTTGGAAAATGAGGGAGATGGACATTGATGCATTGGAGACTGAACTTGTAGAAGTCAAAGCTATAGAAGCAAACTGGGAAGATGCATCACTCACTGCAAATACAGTTTCATTAGTCAGCTAGGAACTTAATTGAGCAGAAACCTCGCGTAGATTCCTGCAACTCACAAAATGATTTCCTATGAGTGGGGACCTTTAGGGTCTGGGGACCCATCTAGTTCCTGTCTACTTGAGATCCTTCTTGTATATCTATATCTATATCTATATCTAAACCAAAGGGTAAAAAAGTCACACAAATAACCATTCAGTAAAAACTGCAAGAAAACCCCTGTCAAGCTAGAGATTTCACTTTATGATAACCTAAACCTCCATTAATGGAGGCCCATGTGATATATGCAAATGACCTCTTGCATTAAGTGTTTCAGCTATGCAGCTTCTGAACACCCATGACTTTTTACTTTTTAAGTCTTTATGGATGCATTCAGGTAATAAAGCCAAGCCCCACTAGCTCTGGACATGAATAAGTGGATTGTTTGGCTATACTTTAGAAACTCACCTTATTGAATGTCATTCATTGAGCCTCACTTCGACTGTCATTCTGTCGAACTCCTGGAACTGCGAAAAGGTAGCCCAGGAAAGGAAACAGTTACCCACCATGGTGAACCTTCAACTTACTTCATTGTAGTATGATCTCAGAGTTGGTATATTTAGTTAGAGGGGCTGTGGAGGGGCAAAGCCCCACACTTGAAGTTTTTTTTTCTTTTTTCTTTTTGTTTTCTCCTGGTGGCTGAGTGGTTCCTTTCCTGGGGTTCCTTTTTGCAGCTCCAGGAGTTTGATGTAATGACAATTGAAGTAATGTTCAATGAAATGGCATTTGATAAATTGAGTATTCAACAATTTGCAGTAAACCCATATATATATATATATATATATATATATATATATATATATATATATATATATATATATATATATATATATATATATATATATATATATATATATATATACATATACACATACATGTATAGATAGATAGCTATATATATATATTTATATGGGTCTACTGCTTAACATCGAAAATACAAGCAAAAGTGCACTTTCACTGAAGTCTACTACCCCCCCAGAAAAAAAAAACTAAAACATGTTTTTGCAGGGGGGCAAGCCTCCCTGCATGCCCTATGTGGGGGGCTGTACCCCCACATCCCCCTACTTAGATATACTAGCCCATGTTTATCTCTGCTTTCCAGTACCCCATCCCTACTCTCTGCCCCTCTCCTCATCACCCGAACTAACCCTGCAGAAATGAAGAGTATATGCCAACTCTCTCTATCTAGTTGCAGAGTTGCAGTCCTTCTGGTCCGTACCTACCACCCATCCCTGCTCCATACTTAGTTTATGAATGCTAACTGCATTAATGTTCTATAAGCAAATGGCTTCTTGAATATTCTGCTTACACCGCATGTGCATTATCCAGCTATTGAAACATTAGAAATGGTATAGCAACATCACCCAGTCTAGTTGCAGTACTGCTTTTGTGGCAGACATTGCATTTTACATGTTTTGTTATGTATTAAGTGCTAGCTGTTCCTGAAATTTCGCAGTACTGATTTTGTGACAGACATTGCATTTTCATGTTTTACTGTGTATTAAGTGCTAGCTGTTCCTGGAAATCTTTTAGCTCTGTTTTTATGATACATATTGCATTCTGTACGCTAACGGTGTATTACCTTTATCTTATTGTTTCTCTTTGAACAATTGTGTTTATACCACATGTCTGATACCTGTTTGCTATTTTTGTTAAGTGCTAACATATTTTTCTACTGACTACTATAATCATAATTTCTCAGTCTCAATCTAATCTTTCCAGCTTGTTTGCCCCACTGTGTCTGTGCCTCGTTGGACGTCTAATCCAAAAATAAAATATACTTTCTCTGCTGCCTCATCCCCACCACAGGAATAGGACCAAGCCTCTCCCTGGGGTATAGCCTCTGAAGAAAACAAGAAAGTATGTGCAACTGTTGCTAGCCCTAAATAACTGATTGTATTTGCTTAAAGCCCCTGCTAGCTGGTTTCAGCATGCTCCCCTGCCAGGATAGCCAGCAGCCTAACCAACTATTCTCATTTCTGTTCCCCCCATACTTGCTCCTTCTCTAGCCCTCTGATTTACACTGGGCTCTCCCCTTCTCCTCCCACTACTGGGACCTGTCCTTGCAGAGCCACAAGTCTACTTTCAGCATTTGTCCACTAGATGGCACCCTATCCTCACAATTTCTGACTTCTGATATCCCAAGCTTTAATTGTTCCTGTTCCCTTATAGTTCTATATTAAGTTCCTTTCTCTCTCTTTTTTCCTACCTTTAGGTCACTCCATCCTGCCAAATCCCTGCCCCCTGTACTCACTTCAAGCTATCAGTACTCCACAGATTGGTTCTCATCCATCTGCAGCTTCCCTTGGCTCTACCTGCTCCATTTGCCATGCTGGCTCACTTCGCCCCCTACCCTACCCTACCCCCAAATTCCACCCACCTCAGCACCTCCACACTTATACCTTTATAGCCACACCCACCATCCAGCCTTAGCCAATTAGACCCCATTCCACTTTCAATCACCCACTTCTAAATCTCACCCATATTAATCACCACTCAGTGCTCCCTCCCCTTCATTAATTAGAGTCTCACCTGCTCCTCCCAAAACATAAAGCTCTCCCATCCTTACAACTTAGTCAGTCACAACAAACCTGCTCTTAGTAGCCTATCTCACCATGATCTCAAAACCTCAATTCTACTCTACCCAACTACTACTACTTCTCAATATATCCTATATCTACTACCTCACCCAGCCTACAAACACTAACCACCCTTTCACACAACTAACCATCTTAGCCCACCTTTCTCACACCCACACATTCCGATATCTCCCTATCTATACCCTATTCAACACCATCTTCTTTTCCCCTACAAACGTATTACCCCTCATAAATATCCTATCCCCTCTGCACCCAACAAAACCCTCACAAATCTAATAAAACTTACCCCTGACTCAAAACAGACCAAGCACTTCTCCAACCTAATCCTATATCTAGCTACCATACTACTATCTGGAGACATACACCCCAACCCAGGCCTCTCCCCACCCCCCAACAGATAAATCCATACTACTCACATCTTTAAATGCCCAAAGCATAGATAACAAAGTCCCTAATCTCCATGCCTGGCTTACTCACAACAAACCAGACATCTTGTCCATCTCTGAAACTTGGTTGAAACCCCATATAAAAGATTCTGAAATAATACCACCCAACTACTCTATCATTAGAAAAGACAGAACCAACAAAAAAAGGAGGAGGAGTAGCCCTCCTATACTTATCCTCCTTATCAGTTACTCCTTATAACAAACCTACACCCCACTTTAATAAAGTCAAATTACTCCTAGCACTACTTCAAGTAAATATAAATGCATATGTATAGCCTCCCTGTACATTCCCCCTGGTGACAATACTTCTACACTTGAGGACATCCTTTCCTGGCTTTCTACCAACATTAGTATTGAAACAATACTTTTGGAGGACATTAATATCATTTAGTCCTCCATACAGTCTCCCACAAACCCACTTAACATTAACCTCTGCAATTTCTCAATGCTGATCAACTCCATAACCCGGCCCTCAAAAAATTTCTACAATGGATGTATCCTACACTGGATTTTAGTCTCCCATCCTCATTATTTTTCTGATAGTGGCACCCTTCCAGATTCCCTTAGTGATCACTTACCCACATTCACACATCAATTTCCCTCACCCTTATATCTTACACACACTTATATTACTACTTTCTGCCAAAAAAACTTCAATCCCATTACCTTCTCCAACTCTTTAAAAGCAATAAACTGGAATACTCTAAAAAGTCTACCCCTGGAACAGGCAGTTACCCACTTCAATACAACATTCTTAAACCTCCTAGACCACCATGTTCCCTTAAAGACAAAAAGAGTAAAAAATAAAACTGCCCCTTGGCTAACAAAAAACACACTAGCAACCATGCACCTCAGAGATAAGGCTTGGGCATATTACCAAAAACACAGGACTCCCCTCACTCATAATGAATTCAAAACACTTAGGAACAAAGTAAAAAAGCTCATCATCATGGATCGACAGAATTACTTCTCCATACTCCAAAACAACAATAAAACAAATCCCCAAAGATTCTGGAAAGGCATCTCCACCCTCCTTAACCCCAGCAGAACAGATAATCCCAGTCCAGACCCTGATGCTCCAGGCATAGATCTGGCTACACAATTCAATACTTTTTTCATTGATTCTATTTCCAAATTAACCTCATCATTAACACCACCACAGCCTTCACTTTACCTCCATCCAACCCTTCACCCCCCATTTCTGCTTCTCCTCCTATTTCCTCTCCATCACCACCTCCAATACCCCCTCCTCCCAGCCTCCACCATTCTCATTAAAACCTGTACCCACATCCACCATAAAAAACTCCTCCAGAAACTGAAACCATGCTCTAACACCCCTGATAATATTCCTTTTTACTTTCTTAGCATAGCTGCCAAAGCCATTGCCTACCCCATCAGCATTCTAATCAATTGCTCTATTCAAGAAAGTTTAGTACCCCAAATCTGGAAAAAAGCTTATGTTGTACCTTTGCATAAAGGTGGCAGCAATAATAACATTACCAGTTTCCATCCCATCGCTATCCTATCTCCCATCTCTAACTCCTGGAAAAGTGTATCCATTTACAACTCCTACCATATCTCTTAGACAATAACCTACTTACTCCCACACAACATGGCATTAGACTCAGTCACAGCACTATAACCACCCTTCTTTCCTTCCTGGAAACTGTGAATAAAGCACGGGACTCTGGCCACATTGTCTCAACCATCCTGCTTGACCTCTCTAAGACCTTCAACACTATCTCCCACAATTTACTCCTAACTAAACTCTCTAAGCTTAACCTATCACCTTCCACTCTGAACTGGTTCACTAGCTACTTATCCAACAGATGTCAAGCAGTAAAATGGAAAAAAGCCACCTCCCCATTCCGTAACACCCCAACTGGAGTTCCCCAAAGATCCATACTGGGTCCCCTTCTCTTCAACATATTCATAAATGACTTCCACAACTCCATCCCCCTCACAAACATTATCCAATATGCACATGATTCAACTATTATCTGTTCTGCTACCTCCATCCCTACCCTCCTTAAGCTCACACAAGACGCATTCTTAACCAGCGAACAATGGATGAAAAAAAAATCACCTCACACTAAATGCATCTAAAACCAAACTAATGCTATTTACCCCCTTCAAAGTCACCTCTTTCAATATAAGTACCTTCTGTGTGGTGGTGTTTAAAACTTTCATTTAAAGGCTCACTGCTGATACAGGTCCCACTCACCAGGCTGAACAAAGTGAAGGTCACGGTGAGCTGCCTGTCGGGTGCTAGGATCCACCACATAACACAAGCACTCAGGTCTCTCCAAGGCAAGTACAAATATGACTCAGTCATTGCTGGTGTGAATGACCTGAGACGTACCTCTCTGGACTACATGAAAAGAGACATAGAGGAGCTCTCTGAGCATGTAGCCCAGGCCGGTATGACCCTGACCTTGAGTAGCATCTTACCCTCACCAAGAATGATGCCACAATATGAAGACAAGATGATCAAGTTCAACAATTGGCTTAAGTATTGGTGTCATTCAAAGGGGATCCAATGCCTGTCAGCCTGGGATGACATGCTCGACAAGCCACGATGCTTCACTAGGGATGACTTGCACCTGTCACCCCTCAGCTTTCGGATATTGGCAAAGGCTCTTGCTACCACCATAGTGCCTTTTTTAGGCAAGGCTCAAAAGACAAACCCACCTCCATAGGTATCACAAGGGATAAGAAACTAAGAGTAATTCTACTCAATGCCAGAAGTCTAAACCTCAAGATGCATGCACTCGAAACTCTCCTTAGCATGGAGATCATCGATATCTGTGCAGTAACAGAAACCTGGTTCAAGGCTCCCGAGAGCACCCCAGCACTACCAGGTTATACCTCTTACCTTGCTTTTCGGCCCCAAAACTTGGACCAAACCACAAAAGGAGGGGGAGTATCAATATTCGTCAAAGATACCCACACCTCCAGGTTGGTGGCACAGCACGAAGCATCAGAGACTATCCATGTGCAAATAACAGTGGGTAAAACTGCCTTCCAGTTTATAGCCTGTTACAGACCACCCTCCCAAACCCAGGAACCCCACTTGGCCTTCCTGAGAACACTGGAAAATATGAAGGTCTCTCCAAACACCATTATATTGGGCGACTTCAACTATCCAAACATAGACTGGGAGCATTACTCTAGCTCCAACACCCTAGCCCAAAGGTTCCTAGAATTTATAAACTCAAATGCTATGGAACAACTTATTACCACTCCCACAAGAGGGGAAATCATACTGGACCTGATCATCACCAACATGGGGACTTTATGCTCCAGACCAGAAGTGTATCCCTCACTGGTAAGATCAGACCATAAACTAATCTCACTGGATTTTCACATCCTGACCCCACCCCCTGCCCAGAAAACCACAGTGAAAAACTTTTCTAAAGCAAATTTCACACTCCTCAAAACCAAGGTGGAATCCTTCAAAGCCCCCGGGCCTGTGGAAAATACGGCCCAGACCGCAGAATCCTTTATAAACGCATTCTATGAACACCTTCAGGAATGCATGGATCATGCAATCCCAAATAAAACCAAGACCCAATCCTCCAAAGGCAGAGGTCCTGTCTGGTGGACCCCAGCCATAAACAAACTATACAACAGAAGGAGGAAGCTACTACATAATAGAGCAAAATCCCAAAAAGGGAAGGCATCTCTGATCAGTATTAGCAAAAAACTACAGGCACTCATAAAATCATCTAAGGCCAGCTTCGAGAGACAAACTGCACAGGACACTAAGGATAATCACAAGGCTTTCTTTAGTTATGTTAGTAACCTGGGTGGGAATTCCCAGATATGCTCAGAATTAGTCCAAAATGACAAAAAATACACTGAACCCACAGACATTGCCAACATGCTAGCTGACAGGTTCAGCGCAAACTTCTCCCCAACCCTCCCCACCAAAAGGGCAAATATCTATCCCAGAAGAGTGCTGCCCCCCTGACATCTCAGATGCTCAGGTAAGAGCCGCCCTCTCCAAAGCAAAAAACACAGCATCAATGGGACCAGACGGTGTCCCGGGCTGCATCCTACATGAACTCCAAGAAGAGCTAAACCCAAACATAAAACTACTGTTCAGTCTCAGCCTTACTACAGGATATGTACCCAAAGAGTGCCGTACAGCAACAGTGGTCCCTCTCCACAAAGGTGGTTGCTCAACGGATCCTGGAAACTATTGCCCCATAAGCCTGACTAGCTTGGTCTGCAAAGCTATGGAAAGGATCATCATGGACCTCATAAATAAAGATATTGGGGACCTATAGCCACTGGATCCTACACAGTTCGGCTTTGTTAAGGGCAGATCCTGCCTCTTAAACCTGGTTGATTTCTTTGAAACAGTCACCAAGGCCATTGACGAGGGGAAGGTGGTCCACACAGCCTACCTGGACCTCGCAAAAGCCTTTGATACAATACTCCACTCGGGCATTATAGATAAGCTCACCAGCTTAAATATAAACCCCTGTGTCACTAGATGGGTTGCAAACTTGCTGAAGGACAGAACCCACATGGTTAGAATTGCTGGAGCCATGTCAGACTCCAAACCAGTTACAAGTGGCATCCCACAAGGCTCAATCCTGGGACCTCTCTTGTTCAGTATATATTTCTCGGAGGTACAGGCCAACACGGAAGGACTGTGGCTGACCAAGTTCGCAGATGACTGCAAACTGGGCGGCATAATCGACTCTCCAGCTGACACAAGCATCCTCCAAAAGGGCCTCATAGAAACAGACAACTGGTGTCAGAGCCATGGCCTCAAGCTAAATGCCAAAAAGTGTATAGTCATCCCCTTTGGCAAAATCAAAGTGCCCACAAATTACCACATAGGTGGTAATCCATTAAGTACAGAAGAAGTAATTAGGGACCTGGGGACCCAAGCTGATAGCAATCTCTCATTTGACAACCACGTGGCCAAAGTGGTTAGAAAAACATTTTATATAGCCCACCTAATCATGAAGGGATTCACATCTAGATCAGGGGAGGTCATCGTGCCTCTTTACTCATCCCTCATCAGGCCCATAACTGAGTACAATGCCCCTATTGGGATGTACCTTACCAGACACCTGCAGCAACTGGAAAGACCCCAAAAGTACCTCACCAAGAGGATCAAAGGGCTCAAACAGATGCCATATGCTTCCCGGTTAAAGAAACTCCAGCTCTACTCAGTGGCATACCGCCTGCTCAGAGGCGATCTGTGCCTGACATATAAAGCCATGTCCAAACCAGAATTAATGGACATGCTGCACCTCAGAAAATCCAAATCCCATCGAGCCACGCGCTTGAGAGACTTGAACCTCAGCGCTGAAATAAATAGGACATGCTGGCGGGACAGATTCATAACCCAGAGGCTCCCTTCACTCTGGAATAAAATCCCAGTCCAGGTTAGGCAGAGTCCCTCATTGACTCTCTTCAAGAGGACTCTTGATGAGTGGATGGGAGATCATAGGTTTACCTCGGGTATCACTTCTGTGTCACTGTTAGACAGAGGCACAGTATACTAACCTTGAAAAAGGGCATAGCAAAATTAATTTAAAATGGGTGGCGAAAGCCAAACACACTCTGGCTAGGCTTATAAATGCCCTAGGGCAGATAGCCTAGTATGAACCTATGAACCTATGAACCTATGAACTAGTCATAGTAATACACCTATTGAACTGGTATCAGAGGCCAAATTATTAGGTGTCCAAATTCATAGTCAGCTTAAATGTAGCTCCCATCTTCAACTAAATATTAAAAAAAAAAAACACAAAAAAACTTGGTATGCTCTACTGACAAAATCGTTATCTCACACCCTCCACTAAAATCACCCTCTCCACCACATTTCTCACCCCCTCCCTCCTCTATGGAGCCCCACTCCTAACTAACCTGAAATCTTTACTCAAATTGCAATTCTCCTCTTGCTATAACAAAATTGCCAAGTTTGCTACCGGCCGTAAGTCCTCCACACACCACTGTTCATGTCTCTACAAGCTAAAATGGTTGGAACTGACCAATCATCTAACCTATACACAACTTTCTCTTGCACACAAGCTCATTTTCAACCCTTCCCTCTGTCCTTCCCTTTCCTCTACCTTTAAAATGCACCTCCCTGATGGACTAGTAAGATATAACAACCAAAACCTAATAGAATTGTATAAACCAACTCGTCCCCCAGGAAAAAATCTCCTACCCTATGGTCTAGCTCGCCTCTGGAACTCCCTACCACCACTCATTCGCACCACCTCAAACCACCTTTCATTCAAAAAAATCTCTTCACTCACATCTAATATCCCAGTGGGAATGCTCCTGCTCCCACCCCACATAATCTCCTCCACTCTTTTTGTTTTACTCTCCTAATTCATATATCCTGCTTTCATTTGTATTAAGCTTTTGATATTGAATGCATAAAATGCACCTCTTAGCGTAATCTACCTCTTGATGTAAAGACATCTCAGTTATCATATTGTAATTTTTCTTTTTTTAGATTGTAGTATTTGTGTATTAATCACTAGTCTGTAGTATTTGCAATGTTTTTTACTAGGCCATAGTAACTGTAATAATTTGTAACAGAATATCTTACTGTAATCTTCTGCTTGTTTTTGGAGCTTTTCTTCCCAGGTCTCCATTGAAAATGGGTTCTTTGTGACCCAATGGGCTATCCTGGTAAACCAACTGCAAATAAATAAATAAATAAATAAATACCAACTCCGAGATCGCACTACAGTGGGGAAAAGGGAATATTCCCATTCCACGCTATATTGTGCCTGCCGAAGTCAATGTTCGAAGTTTCACTACTTCGAACAAGAGGACTTGGTGAAGTGGAGTTCAAAGTAGTGAAACTTCGAACAAATTGACAGAACCTGTATATATATATATATATATATATATATATATATATATATATATATATATAGTTATAGGGCAGCTAGTCGATCAACTGCAATGTTGATGACCAGAATATCAACAAAGTTACATTGAAACACAGAATTTCAACATGTTTTGTGCTTGCTCTGAGATTGCCCCAGAACAGGCTAAAGCAAATGCACCACCTGCCAATTATATATATTAACTCTAAGATCAAACAATCCCCAAGGAAAGGGAATATTCCATTAACTGGGGACTGTCGATCTCACACACCTGTTGACTGTCTGTTTTAGTCAACATATTTATACACATATCCACACACACACACACACACACACACACATATATATATATATATATATATATATATATATATATATATATATATATATATATATATATATATACATATATATATATATATATATATACATATATATATATATATATATATATATATATATATATATAGGTGCATAGGTTCATAGGTGTGTACTAGGCTAATGGCACTGGAGGCTTTACAAGCCTAGCCCATAGGATTACCCTGGCATTGTGCCACCCAACCTTAGTTCCTAGTGCCTCTGTCAAGTAGAGCCACTGGAGTGATCCCCGGCGTGAATTTTCTATTTCCCATCCACTCATCAAGATTTCCCTTGAAGAGGGCCAGTAAGGTGCTCTGCTTGACATGTATGGGAAGTCTATTCCATAGCATGGGCAGTCTCTGAGTTATGAACCTGTCCCTCCAGCATGTTTTGTTGCTTGTGATAATGTGGTTGAGGTCTCTGAACTGTGTGGTGCGGAGCGATTGGGATTTCTTTAGATGTAGGATTTCTAACAGAGCTGGGTCAGTCAAGCAGAGATCACCCCTAAGTAGGTGATATGAGACAGAATAGTTGGAGTTTTTTGAGTCTGTCCATATAGGACAAGTGTTTAAGGCCTAGGATCCTTTTTGTGAGGTACTTTTGTGGCCTCTCCAGTTGTTGCAGGTGTCTAGTGATGTAGATGCCAAATGGGACATTGTACTTGATGAATGGCCTAATGAGGGAAGAGTAGAGGGAGACAATGACCTCTTTCTTACTGAATGCAAAACCCTTAGTAATAAGATGTGCTACATAGAAGGACTTTCTGACCACAGTAGCAACATGGTGGTCAAAAGAGAGGTTGCTGTCAACCTGTGTTCCCAGATCTCTTATAACACTTTCTGTGTTCAGTGGACTACCATCAATGTGGTAATTCAAGGGAACTGGGTTTTCCCAAAGGGGATGAAGACACATTTTTTGGCATTGAGCTTAAGGCCATGGTTCTGACAGCAGCCATTGGTCTCATTGAGGCCTTTCTGCAGGATGTCAACATCACTTGGGGAGTTAATAATAGCTCCCAACTTGCAATCATCTGTGGGCTTTGTCAGCCAAAGTCCCTTCATGTTGGTCTGGGCTTCAGAGAGTAGCTACCAAACAGGAGAGGACCCAGGACCTATGGGACTCCACTAGTGACTGGTCGGCAGTCTGACTTGGAGTCAGCTTCTTTCACACTGTGGGTTCTATCTGTGAGCCAGTTTGCAACCCACCTAGTGATATAGGGGTTGATGCCTAGCTTAGTAAGTTTTTTTATGATTCCTGAGTGGGGAATGGTATCAAAGGCCTTGACCAGATTAAAGTAGGCTGTATAATCCACCTTACCTTCATCCACAGCTCTGGGACTGATGCAAAGAAGTCGACCAAGTTGAGCAACCATGATCTACCCTTCACAAAACCAGACTGTGTAGGATCCAGAGTTTGGAGATTACCTATATCCTTGTTTATTAGGTCCATGATGATGCATTCCATAGCTTTGCATATCAGACTTGTCAGGCTAATGGGGTGATAGTTCCCAGGGTCTGTAGTTGCTCCTCCTTTGTGGAGAGGGATGACTGTATCAGTGTGCCATTCAGTAGGGACAAAGCCTGAGGTGTGGCTGTGATTGAACAGGGCACACAGGTGATGTGCCAGTTCACTCTATAGTTCCTGTAGAACACAGCCAGCTATACTGTCAGGTCCCATAGAAGCTGCATTCTTGGCCTTGGACAGTGCTGTTTTAACCTGTGCAGCAGTAATACTGGGTGCCTGGCAATCTACTGGTATTGTGATTGGTCCTTTGGGGGGGTGGTGAGAGAGGTAAAGTTAGCACTGAATCTGTCCACCAGTATATTTGCAATATCTGTTGGCTCAGTATAGGAGGTACCATTGTGCAGTAGCTCAGAGCAAATCTGGGTATTGCCATGGAGATTCTTTACATAACTATATAAGGCCTTGTGGTTGTCTTTACTATCTGCTGCAATTCTATTTTCATATCTAGCTTTGGAGGATTTGATGAGGGATCTCAACCTTTTGTTGAGGCGGATAAGGGAGCTTTTCCAGTCTTGGGACTTCACCTTCTTCTGCATCAGTCTCCTCCTTCTGTTGTAGAGTTTGTTTATGGCAGGGGGACCACCAGATTGGCATCCGTTTTCTGAGGAGAGCATCTTAGTTCTATTGGGTATGGCGAGATCCATGCATTTGTGTATGTGTTCGTACAGTGCATTGGTGTTTGATTTGGTGGTCATGCAATTATTCTCCATTTGGTTGGGTGCCGTGAAGTTAGCCACCTCTGTTTTTAGGAGCCCAAAGTCAGCTTTGGAGAAGGTTTTCATGGTGGTTACCTTTGTTGGGGGGGGTGGAAGGGATGTGGATTTCCAAGGTGATTAGCTTGTGATTGGATCTAACCAGGGAGGAGTTGACTATTGGTGTAGAGCAATGGCCACCCATGTTAGTAATGACCAGGTGAAGGATATTGCCACCTCTAGTGGAGATGAGAATGAGCTGGTCCAGGGCATTGGAATTAAGGAATTCCATAAAGTGTTGGGCAAGTGTATTGGTACATGAGTAGTTTTCCCATTTAATGGAGGGGTAGTTGAAGTCGCCCAGTATGAGAGTGTTAGGTTGGACATTAATATTCTCGAGGGTGCTTAGGAATGTGGAGTGTGAATCTTGGGACTTGGTTGGGCACCTATAGCAGGCTATGACCTGAATCGCTGTCTTACCCAATGTTAGCTGCACCTGAAGTATCTCAGATGCGTTATGTTGGGCTACCAGTCTGGAGGTGTGCACATCCTTTATGAATATGGAAGCACCACTGCCTTTGGAGCTTTGGTCCAAGTTCTGGGGCCGAAAGGTGTGGAATGAGTTGTAGCCTGATAGTGCAGGGATGCTTTCTGCTGCCTTGAACCAGGTCTCTGTTACAGCACAAATGTTGATGTTCTCCATTTTAAGGAGTACTTTGAGCGAGTGCATTTTGAGATTTAGACTTCTAGCGTTGAGCAGCATAACCCTCAAATTGCATTTGTTTGTAGCTGTTATGGTGGTAATTTGGTCTTTGGAACACTGCCTAAAATAGGCACTATAGGGGTGGCAAGAGCCTTGGCCAGTATCTGGAAGCCCAGGGGTGACAGATGCAAGCCATCTCTGGCAAAGCATCGAGGCCTGTCAATCATGTCATCCCAAGCAGATGGATACTGGGCGTTTATTTTACCTCATCAAAATTTTACTGCATCGAAGCAATAAATGTCAAACAAAATTGATTGATGCAGTAAAATATTGAACGAGAATAAAAAAACAAAAAACAAAACAAAAAAAAAAAACTAAAGGGCGTAGGCAAGGGGAAAGCCCCCCTGCACCCCCCATACCCCCACTACTTAAATATACCAACTCCGAGACCGCACTACATTGAGGTAAATGGAAATCTCCCCCTACAGAGATTTCCATTTACCTGGCCGATATTCTTCACTTTCGATATTGTTGTGCCGACAATATCAGATTTGATATTGTCAGCTTGTGACAATATAATATAGACCCAGATACTGGATCCCCTTAGAATGACACCAGAAATTTAGCCAATTGTTGAAATCAATAATTTTCTGCTTGTACTGTGGTATCGTTCTGGGTGATGGTAGGATGCTGCTCAGGGATACGGTCATACCCACTTGGGCTACATAATCCAAGAGCTCCTCCATGCCTCTTTTCATGTAGTCCAGGGAGGTATGTCTCAGGTATTCACACCCACATGTAGAATGACAGAGTCATATTTGTACCTGTTGTTGAGGGACCTGAGTGCGTGCATTATGTGGCAGATCCTGGCACCTGACAGGCAGCTGACTGTTACTTTTACCTTATTCAACCTAGTGAGTGGGACATCAGTGTGCCTCACTGTTGAGTAACCTATGCCAGTTGGGCATGCTGTTTTGCCTCAGGGGCTTTGGTTGAGTGGCACACTGTTTAGGAGAGTTATGTGTCTCGTAATTAATGTTGTGTTGTGGTGGTCAAGTGCGTTTCTGCCTTGGAGGTCTCTGCTGTTTGGTTAGATTTTTATTGAGAGCCTCCATGAAGGTGGATGTGTGGATTGTGTTTTTATCTGAAGGCAATGCTGGTGTGTGTTCTGGAGGGCTATGTGTTCCATGTGGTGTGGTGCTAGTGTTGATCTTCTCCTCTTGAACAGCTATTCCGTTCTTGGCTGGAGAGTGCGTGGCTTCCAATTTGGATAAATAAGTACATCTCTCACAAGTCTGAGTGTTGGGGCCCCCCAACTTGGGGGGTAAGAGGAGAGGGTTGTCAGTGTACATGAGGGAGTTGCTACATTGCCTCAGGATGCCCAAGTTCAGCAGGTACTGGAGCTGTTTCTTTGTAGAACATTTAGTGCAGGTAGCACTTTTGTGTACTACAATAATTGCTACAAGAAGTCTGGTAAAGTGCTAAACTAGCAAGCTAGTAAAGGTGCAGGAGAGGAGAGAACCAGTAGATCTAAGGGAAAAATTGAAGAGCAGACTTTGGCATTGCTTGGAAGCTTCCAAAAACCACTCCTCTTGTGGTAGATAGGCCACCTAGTACTTGCCACTCCCACTGATAAGCTAGAAGGCTTCCCTCCAGCACAGAAGGGCTTGGGGGGGGCTCAAAATTTTGCCAACAGTCCTGGATACAGCAACTCTGTATCCCTACTAGACTAGTTACAGGAAAGGCGGGAAACAAGCACAAACGCAGGCTTTTAAACCAGAAAGATGAAAGAGATGAAAAAAACTGCCCAAATGGCCAATAAGCTACAATTTCAGGGTCAGAAACCACTCCTATTGTGATAGATAGGCTACCCAGTACTTACCACTTACCACTCCCACTATTATATATATATATATATATATATATATATATATATATATATATATATATATACATGTTTGTGTGTACATTTGTGTGTGTGTGTGTGTGTGTGTGTGTGTGTGTATATATATGTGTGTGTGTATGTGTGTGTCTGTGTGTGTTTGTTTATAGATAGATAGTGGGAGGCCGCAGTGATGCAGTGGTTCTCTGGTTCAATTCTCAGCTGGGATGTCTTCTGTGCGGAGTCTGCATGTCCTCCCTGCAGTTGCGTGGGTTTCCTCCAGATGCACCAGTTTCTTCCCACATTCCAAAGATATGTAGTAAGTGGATTGGACACTCTAAACTGGCTGTAGGTGCTACTGTGTGTTTGAGTGAGTGGTATGAATGAACTACAGAGCCAGGGCTAGCCACCTGCTGGTGTAAACCTTGGCTTGAGATGATTGTCACTGTTGAAGTGACACCCCGACCACATGTACAAAATGGAAAAAGGGGTTGAGGATGGATGGAAATACAGATATGGATATGTGGCTGTATTAACGTTAAGTGAAATCTCTGTAGATAGACTATGTAAATGTTGCCCGTTTGGACACAGGAGAATAATATGGTGATATATTCATCAAAAAATAAGCATATGAGATTTGGGAGACACAAATTGAAAGGTGAATATTTAATACAGCACACAGTGATTGAAACTGTTGACTTGTTAAAGGACCTGGGTATATGGGTAGACTCAGCTTTGAAGTTTTCTAATCAGATCAACCAGTTGGTTAATGATAGCTATAGAACTATATATAAAAATATTTATAAAGTTTAGGAAATCAGAAATTATGAAATGATTGTAAGTTACTTTAGACCAACACTTGAGTATGGAATTACAATATGGAAACCTTATAAGAAAACAAGCATGAGTAAACTGGAAAGAGAACAGTGGAAATATGCCAAGGGCATC